>NC_092349.1:63211988-63503712 GCF_963676685.1 Mytilus edulis
TAATCCATTTGTTTAGAACAATAAAATATGTTTAAACTACTAAATATCTAAATGAGATTACATATGAATAACTTGTGGTGTATTCATGTATACTAGTATGTAATAATAATAAAAAGAAACCAACAGCACTATTTGACGAAGACGAAGACGAAATAAAGGATTGAATTTTAACGTTCAGTGACATATATTACAATGATGTCGAAACAGAACTTGAACTTGTCAATAGGTTTTCATAGAACCGTCGCTTTTCCAAAGTACGCTTAGTTGCGATTTCACAACTTCGGGTTCGCATTATAGTTATACATGTACAAAATAACTTACAATAAACAAATTCTGATGATTTATTCAACTGTTCGAGGACTTTCTAGTTGTAATATAAATCTGTGATTTTTCTATATTCGTACTTTCGACGAAGCAAAGCAGTTCAATCTAGATCTGGACATGTATCATCATTAAACATTTACAATATTCAATAGTTGTACATTTTTTTTGGTACATGTAGAACATGTAGAAAAATCCGTCTTTTCGAATAAAATCTTAATTTACGTACCATTGTAAAATTGAGAATGGAAAATGAGGAATGTGTCAAAGAGACAACAACCCGACCAAAGAAAAAAACCAACACTGAGCAGAAGGTCACCAACAGGTCTTCAATGTAGCGAGAAATTCCCGCACCCGGAGGCGTCCTTCGGTTGGCCCCTTAACAAATATATACTATATATATATATATATAGTCCAGTGATAATGAACGCCATACTAATTTCCAAATTGTACACAAGAAACCAAAATTAAAATAATACAAGACTAACAAAGGCCAGAGACTCCTGACTTGGAACAGGCGCAAACATGTTTATGATCTCAACCTCCCCCTATACCTCTAGCCAATGTAGAAAAGTAAACGCTTAACAATACGCACATTAAGATTCAGTTCAAGAGAAGTCTGAGTCTGAAGTCAGAAGATGCATATACGGACCCTGGATTTAAATCAGATATGATCTGGCGGTTTTTGTCTTTTTTTCAAAATACATATTTTTAATTGTGACTATCTTTAGTTTCGAATCTTTCTTTCATTCTAATTAATTTAGTTTAAATGAAAATAAGGAAATTGGAATTAAAACACTGTTAATGAAGAGAAACTACATGTTCGGGTTAAATTCACCTTAGTTTGTTAATTCAAGTTTGACATCTAACATCTTAATCCGTAATCCACATTTACCCGACAACCTTAAATTGTTTATTGAATTTTATCAATCAAATATCCTCACACAGGAAACTAGACAAAATAAGTTATTTGTAATGGTATTTATCAAAACTAAAATGATTGAAAATATCTTTGTAGAATATGAATTTGCCTACTAAGCGAATAATTATAATACATATATTTCAACATCTTCAATAGAGAGATTACTGATAAGATGCCCAAAATATATGTACATGTATACATACATATTGCGATTAGTGCTATATAGTATGTCAATGATATCGAATGCCCGCTGAGTGTTAAACATGTTTGACACTGCTGGTTTTAATTTTCTGACTCAAGTATAAATTTAAGAAAAGTTAATAGTTTCTGAATATTTTTAGATTCAATATTTTATCATTATTATTATTTTTTAAAGTCTCACCACATACAAACATAAAAATGAGAATCACAGAACTAAACAAAACATTTAAACATTTGCATTGTGTGCATCAATCTTTAAAAAGATAAATGAGACACAAGTATAAATATAAACAAATTTTTACTCATTTACATTCAAAATTTACAGTGTCCGTATATAACAAATGAAATGAAACATCTTTTTATTTAAGAACAAGTGAAATAAAATGCCGTTTCTTTTCAATAAAATATTGTTGATGTTTTTGGCATCTATTGCAGCAACATTGTCGTTATTGAATAAATATATAAATTTTTCGCTATTTGATATTTATAAATTGAAATGTTAAGCCTAATGTATTATTATTTTAAAAAGACAGGAATATAAAAAAGAAGATGTGGTATGATTTCCAATTAGACAACAGTCCACAAGAGACCAAAATGACAGAGACATTAACAAATATAGATCACCGTACGGCCTTCAACAATGTGTAATGCCCATACCGCATGGTCAGCTATAAAAGGCCCTGATATGACAATGTAAAACAATTCAAACAAGAAAACGAACCGCCTTATTTATATAACAACAAAAAAAAATGAATGAAAAATAAATATGTAAAACATAAACAAACGACAACTACTGAATTGCAGGCTCCTGACTTGGGACAGGCGCATACATAAATAATGTGGCGAGGTTAAAATTGTTAGCGGGCTCCCTATCCTCACCCTAGTCTCGATCAGTGGTATAACAGTACATGTACAACATAATAAAAAAAAAGAGGGTTTATATATATATCTTTATTTCTCACAAACCAAATTACAAAGGTATAGAGATAAGATGGATGGGGTTCAATGATTAGAGAATAATGCCCTTGAAAAATGAAGATTAGAGAATAATGGGCATAAAAAATAAAGATTAGAGAAATGCGTGGTCTAAAAATATAATGAACATTGAATGATCAATAAAAGAAAACGCTAAAAGATACCTGAATTTTATTGAATGATTAATAAAAGAAAATGCTAAACATTATCTGGTAAGAATACAAATCTTAAAGTTTTATTACTTAGAGGTATACTGTCCCCTTCTTTTAACCTACAAGAAAACTTCACGAGAGCCGATGATTAAATATCCACCTTGTTTTTCCGTATATATACTGAGCCAAAAAGGTTTAGCAACACTTTTTTTTTAAATTTTTTTTTTGTTGTTTTTGGAAAAAAATATTTAAACATCATTGATATAATCCTTAGTTTTACCTGTATCAGTCGTACTTTTTTCCTGCTGATTGATTTCGCGCCATTTCAGCTTTGCACGTGTCAATGATGTTTTACCTTCTGTACCTGTAATTTTAAAACGATATTAAAAAATTCTTTTTCACTAACGTTCAGAAACACACCATTGGTAAGAAAAACACAAACACCGTTGAAAAATTTGCTTGGGGCGTCAACCAGGCCACCCCGAAATTCCAAATGACAGTCAGAAAGGTCTTGAAACGGTTGATGCCGGAATGAGGGTTGTTGACATCATGGCTCGATTTAATGTGCACTAGGCAACAGTTCAGAGACTAACAAACAGATATCGACAAATTACAACTGCATAGGATAGGTCGATATCTCGTAGACAAGAAAAAACTATCGTCAAGGGAGGAGCGCTTCCTTCGCTTTACGTCAACACGTGACAAGTTGTTTTCGGCTAAAAAGTACTGCATTGACTAAGGGAAGTTGCTGGTGTTCCTGTCAATCCTTCATTGGTGCACTAAGGGCATGGCTGAGAAATTGATTTTGAGAAACACTATACTCATTTAAGCATTTTGACCCTCCCGCGCTCCATACAAAGAAACTCCTAATTAATGTGAGTGATAAACATTCATGTTGCTTCTGACATATCATAATTCCATTTTTGTGTTATTAAAATTATATGTTTAAATTTTATGATTTTGTAATAAAACAAAATTTCACAATTTTGTTGCTAAACTTTTTTGGCTCAGTATATATATTAAAATAACTTAAGAAGCAATTCAAAGGATATTCAATTTGTTTTAATATTGCCGAAAACTGAGGCTACTATAAATTTTATACATGTAGTCGTCTCAGCCGAAAACAATACATAATATTGATAATATAAGCAAGTGTGACAAACCAAATTGAATCACAAATTTGTTGTTTGGGATTATTCATGGTTCACTAGTATTCCTTTCACGAATTTGGCTATACTTTTGGACCTTTTGGATTATAGCTCTTCGTCTTTTATATTAAATTTGCTTTTGATTTCATATATTTTGGCCTCGAGCATCACTGAAGAGACATGTATTTTCGAAATGCGCATCTAGTACAAGAAAATTGGTACCGTTAATTGTATTCTATATTAACCAGTGACACGTGTCCTAATTTTTAAGAAAAGGGATAGAAAAAGTATGAATCAAAAATATCCGGTTTTTCAAAACTATATTTTCAAAATGCATTGCATAATTTAAAACGATTTAAAGTGTTTCATTTATTGTATGTTTGTGCGTATACGAAAAAATGATAGAAAGTTAAACTTCAATGTTCATGACTTACAAGTATTATAATATTTCTTGTAAAATTGATAAATGAGCGGTTTTCACAAATACTGAACATTAGAATATATCGTAAACGTCAATTAATGAACAAGCAACCCAACGAGAAAAATATAATTTCAGAGGCATCTACATGTACATGTATAACTAGTTTTGAGTTAGAGAAATCATTCAACATGTTCATTGCCATATGATTCTATTCAGATTTGTGAGTTTTTTCGATTTACGAATAAGTCTATAAGATACAAAAAATTAATTGAAGCAAAAAAAAAAAGAGACATGAAATAACGAATTAACATAAGTTTACAAATACATACCTAGGTGCATTTACCAAAACAACATTTGAACTTATTAATACATTTTTTCATATTATTGTAATTTTATGTTTATGTACCCGATATGGAGTTCTTCTGAAATTAAAAATCACTTGAATGGGTATTTCTGGTGTATATACATGTTTCACACTTGCTATCTACATGTACAATATACGGAAATGACACGGCTGGGTATTTTAAAGTTACTGAAGGTAGATTACTGGCAGGTGTATATCCCCGGGCGAAGAATTTACTGATTTGTCAAAACGGTTAGGTGTAACTTGTCATATTGTAAAGTTTTGAATCGCGCTCATCTCTTTTTTTTATTATATGAATTGCGTCATTAAATGAAACTTGACACATACCCCATTTCCATTCTCAATTTTATTAATTGTGTCATATTTATCTCGAAACTATTAACCTATTTACACGTACATGTAACATTAGAATACATAATACTAATTAAAAATACTTTATAATTACTAAAATTCAAAATTATGTATTTCTCCTTCCGTATGCTATGTTTTTGTGTGTCAATTCTATCTTTCCATCAGGTCCATAGTGCACTTTTTTGTCAGTCTAAGTGCACTAAGGAGGCCCTTTCAGTTTGCGATTTCTGTACCTACATGAAAATACCTAAAAGGACCTCCTCAGTGCACTAAGAAGAAACATTTGAAAAGAAGTCTATAATATTTGCGCAATTAAATTATTGTTTTATTGGCGCTAATGAATGTTGCAGTTTTTATGATAAAGTTATGCAAAAAAAGAATTCGCGTAATTAACTTGTGGTGCAAATTAATTCTTTTTTAGCCAAACTGGATATCGGCCTTCAAAACATTGTGTATACACAAACAAAGCAAGATTTATCTTTTGCGCAGTCTAGCCGGAGAATACAAGTTTTTGCAATTTGTGAAGGATTTTAATTGTAGAATGTAATGAACAAGTAAGAAGATCGTTAAATCGGAAAATGAGCTATGCACGATGAAAGTTTGGTGCGTCGATAAAAATTTCATGGATTCACTTGATAATTGTAAAGTTTCAAGTCTTTAAAAATAACACCCATTTGTAGAACTGATTATTTTGATCCTTCAAATATGCATGTGTAGAATAATAATAAAAAAAATATATTATTAAGTCTCTTTCATATAGATACTGTAGATTTGTATTTGAACATCGATTGCAAACATAACGTTCAGTGAGAAATATTTCATGTATTCGTACAGAAAACAAATCAACTTCTTTCAGAATACAATTGATTGGTTATTGAAGTAAATGATTTGCGACAGAATCAGTGACACTTGGCCAGAAGCTTACCTCTAAAATAAAGAAATATAAAAAAAGGTAGAGTTATTTTTAATTCTGTATTTTACTCATAAAGGACTTAAGCACTTTTTACAGTCAATGCTGAAAATATGAAATACATCGATTTAAATTATGTACACAATAAATACTTTTTGTGTACATAGTTTTCCGTGTCTACATTTGAATACGAGTACAATATAGAAAACCATCATGTTATATATTTAACTATTTTTTTTCAACAGATTCACAAGTTTTGCATTTTTAAACCGCGTGTGCATATATATTTTAATGTTTTTATTTTAATTTCTTACATATGAACATGATACGTGTATTATTCATTCGTTTCAACGTTTTAAATTGTGAAGCATGTGACTTTAATAAGACAATACGCATTTAAAGTTTGAAACAAAAAACGATAGATACATCGAGGTCGTTTTGCTTGGGTGATTTACCTGTAAAAAGCATGGGTCTCATCCATGTTTAAAACGAATTAATGCATGTTTGAAATAGTTTAACGGGGGCGTGGCCTATTAGTTTAACGCAACTAACCAGCAACTTGATTTCAATTGATTCACCGCAGAGAAATCTATTTGACTGGCGTTAAAATGAATTGATATGAATTGATATGAATTAAATATAATTTTTAATTTTTGTCAATCTTTATCAAATAACGATCAATCTCATTTAAATAGCGTTAACACGTTTTTGTCCGTTCAAGTTAAATTCGGGTTACTAGTGATACTTCATCACAAAGATCGGGTGGATTTTCGCCGAGAATTCTTTCGAAATGTTTTAACATAACATCATTTTCAACTGTGCATCGTGTTCTTTTCGTAGGTCTAATAGTGGACCAAAACTTTCGTGGATCAGTTTTTGCAATATCACAAAGTTCAATACCCATCCGCCGTTTATAGTTAACCTGGGCTTGCCGTTTTATCCTGTTGAATCGATTTCTAGCATCTATATACGATTGCCTATTAACATCAGTGGGGTGTCGAAAAAAGAAGTTTCGGACTTGGTGAAAAATATGACGCTCTGATTTACACTTTTCGTCAAACCAATCATTGTTTTTTCTATCTGTATTATTATTTTCCTCTTTAGTTAGGACTGATCGGCCAAAAATTTTAAAAGCACTGTCATATAATATACGAGTGATTTCCCCTACAGCTGTATTCAAATCGTTTTTAGAAGAGATGTTGTCTACCAATGAGAACAACGCACTACGCTCTGTTTGTAAGACTTCAATGTAATCACTATTCTTATTTGAATCCCATTTGATATACTTGTGTAGCTTGTGATTTTTGTTCTGTGGACGATTGTTTGAAAAAATAAGTTGAAAAAATAATGGCGAATGATCAGAGAATTCATTAAATTGCAACACGTTAAAGTAACTAATAAGTTCATAGTCGATCGGTGATACAAGTAAGTAATCGTTCACGCTTCGTCCTCTACTTGTACAAAAAGTAAACTTTCCATCTGAATCGTCACTAAGTCTACCATTGGCGACAGTAAGTCCAGTAGTATAGCAAAGTTGAATAAGCTTACGACCAAAAGAGTTCACACATTTGTCCAATGAACGTCTACTTTGAATGTTGTAGGGGTTTTCTACGTGCTCAACGCTCTCGACATATTTATCTAAATTATCATCATACAAAACATCATTAAGTTCACCTACTCGACTATTTAGATCCCCACATACAAATACTGATCCCCTCTCTTTATATTCAAGAACAATGTTTTCATAAATTTCATGAAAATCGCTGTCACAGATCTGATAATACTTTGATTTTTCATGTGGAATGTAGGAAAAGCATATATACAACTCGTCTAAACGTCAACCCAACAATGTTAGATCTGTAAATTTGCTTTCGCAAATTTTTGGTTCTTCCCTCGCCGGGATTCGAACCCGTGCTACTGTGATATCGTGACACCAAATCGCCTGCACTGCAGCCGTCCCGCTAGACCACACGACCACCTGGGCTCTCAAAAAAGAGCTTTCGGTGGGCATGTGTTACCTTTCAACGTCAGTTTTAATCTAGCGGCGTACTACAGTACATGATATATAAGCCATGATATATAAAAGCATATATATATATCATTAGCAATGGTAAAAAATTGTTTATTCAATTTGATAAGGACAATACCACAGTGTAATTTTCTTTCTATCGAGATACCACTACATAAAAAATGTTTACAATAAATAGCAATTCCACCTTCATTTCTTGTACCTATATTAGTGCTACGATTAATGCAAGATTTATTTACAAAACCATCTATTTCTACTATGTTATTATCATTTAACCAAGTTTCACAAATAAAAAGAACATCATAGCTATTTACTAAATTCAAAAATTCGTTGTCATTATAGATCGAGTTGAGTCCATGGACATTCCAGCACAAACATTTCACGTTTTCAAATTGTTCTCTGAACGGATCCTATGGAACGTATTCTTTTCCACCAACGTAAATTTTATCTCTCACAAAATTTAGTGTACTTCATATAGCAAGCGACTATTTTAATGAGAGTCAAGCACAAAGTAGAGAACAAACTGGCTATGTCATGTCAAAAAACGACAAACGACAGACAAACAAATAACAGTAGAAAACTCACACAAGGAAACAAAAAATTAAGCAACACAGACCCCACCAAACAAAACTGGGATGATATCCGGTTCTCCGGAAGGGTCAGCAGATATTTCTCCACATCAGGAATCTTAGTGCTGTTTGTGCAATAAAAATGAAAACCAGGAATAAATTTTATTCAGCGGGATATATTCGAGTATCAAGTAGTTACGACAATTTGAACATTTAAAGAGTCATCTGCGAAACGGATTTTCAATAACGGTAAAAAAAAAAACTGAAGATAGTGTCCGTAACCTTCTAAGTGGGTAATTTCAACTTCAACACTTTGAACTTTTGAATCAATAATTTCCTTGTTAGCAGCAACAGTTTATCTATAAAACCAGGCTTAAAAAACAGACTCTTGAATATCTTATAAAACATGGGATTTAAACTACAAAAGCAGGTGCTGGTGCAGGTGCTGTTGAGATGTTGTTGCAAAGAAAAGTTCACGATTGAAAATCGAAAAATCATATCGTTTATTTTAGTGGTTGACAAAGTCGATGAATTTTCAACTTTAATGGACCACCCTACCTGCAGGCTAAATTATACATTTTTGGATAGAGAAAGATTAAAGTTTAATGTTTGCCTGGTCGTAGAATCGAAATATGGTGCATTTTTTTAAATTTGGGGTTAAAGTGCAGCGGTCGATTTTTTCAACGAAGCAAATTTATTTCACACGGGGTTATGAACAATCAAAAAAATAATATCACATTTGCTTTAATAAACAAAATTTAATTCTTAAATGAAGCAATAAACTGTAACAATTCACTATCTAAAAAAAATAATTTTAAAATGGCGATTTTAAAGAAAATTCAGATCAGCAACAATATTTACACACAAGATAAACATGTTTATGACCTTTAATTGGTATTTTTGTCTTTACATATACATTCTATGATGTATTTCTGATTTATACGTTTTTTTCAAATTAAAAGAGAGTAAATTATGCTTCTGGTATGGTACATGCCATTTGTCAGTGGCAAATACTTCACCAAAGGTATGTGAATGAGATCGAAACAATTAATTCCAATGCGTCATTGTTATGTGTACTCCAAAAAAAAATACATATTGTACGGATAGAAAAACAAACTTTCCCTTATTGCAGGACAGCTATGCATACATGAAACCCATAAAACAAATAAAAAGTGGTCAGTCATAAAGGGCAGTTGCAAATGCAAAACAAAACATACACAAAAACAAAGAACTAAACAAAATACACATGTTCAAATAATCGCATAGTCGAAGTGATATTAACCACAAAGAAACCAACTGTAATCATTTTGTTAAAAATTTTGTCATGAATATATCATGTGTATACAGCTTTACATGATTCACTTAGACGCCATTTTCATCGTCATCTTCTTCTTTACTAATTTGAATGTGAGTAAGATAGTTTCTACAACTCTCAGAACCTTCACACGAACAAATAGTTGTACAACCTAGATTTTGCTGGTTGCAGACACAATTTTTATCGCAAGCCTTTTTACCCTTGCATGTGCAAATAAGGTCTTGAAGGAAATCTGCCGACATAGATCCTTCAAACAAAATCGGTAGTAAACCATTTTTACCCTCTTGCCAACCAGAGTTTTTGGGCTGTCTGGTTACTGGTTTTGCAATGTGTGAATGCATCCAAACTTGCGTCTGTAACATTGCATGGAGGATGTGTTGTAAAAAGGACGCCTCACATGGTGGTAATCTAACAAGATTCATATCTTTTGTTGTGGCAAATTTCACCCTTAACTTGTTCAGGTCTTCATGTAACTCAATGAATTGCCTCTTCGGATCGTATAACAAAGCAACAAATTTGCGTCCATCATGAATGACGGATTCCTGATCTCCCGTTGAAAAACCTATCTGAAGGGATTGGAAATTGTCTGCACTTTTCTGCAAGTTTGTACATAGACTTCTTTCCGAGACCAAAAAAAGAAGAAGTCGTATCGCATCCTGTGAGGGCATGTGTGGCTGGCAGTAAATTACAGATTGAGGGTTCAAGTGAGCGACATATATCGTGAACAGGTAGAAAACGCCTTCCATCTTTCAAATTTGATACTGACCCAGTTTGGAACCACATCTCCTCTGTATTTTCAAGTTTAGGAAAATAGAGAACACAGAGCACTAACACATCAGTGTCAGATGACTTTATAATAATACGACCTTTTCTATCATTCGAAAAAGTATTGGCATCTGCATACACCGAATGAAGAATCATTCGTGTATCTGCTTCTTCTTGTGTGCTGTATAAGTCAGTACAATTGACAGGCCATCACAAGAAAATCTCTTGACAACTTCTGGGTTTTCAAAAATATCCGCGAAAAACAATTCGGTACCTCCCTCTAAAGGAGACTGTCCAAAATACCGTTCGCAATACTCACCAAGTAATCTGATAAGTGACTGTTTATTTTCTGGATTACAAAGGAACTTTTTCCAGTCCGGAATTGCTCTTCCTTCAATAACCTGATAAACCTTTTGAGCTCCAAATGACAAGGTTCGATGCAATCTTTCCGCTGCTTTGATTGAATGTTTTACATCGTAGCGATCAAAAACATCGACCACTGTTCCAGTATTTAAAAAACACGTCAGAAGCATTGTTACATAGTTTCGTAGCAGATCACCAAATGTGTTGCATTTCTTGACATCCATACATTGAATAATTCCCTACCATCACGTATCAAAACTGTATTTGCTGTGTCATAACTTGGAAGGTTGAAGGAAGAGCAGATTTCCTCTTCAAGTAGGTGAATTATATTCTGATTTGCAACACTTACGCATGGTACCATCATCGTGGAAAAGTGCTGAAGGTATTGAACCAATAGGATATGCCAAGATCTTGTCAACTGTAACATCTTCGCGAACATTAGCCAGGGCTAAAGCGCGACGAAATATCATCTGTGGGTTTATATGGGCTTTCACAAAGTCACCTGTTTTACATTTGAGTTTTCAGCACTGAAATGCGCAAGAATATGCCTTGTAGGCATCCATCGAAGTAATGCTGTTTTTTTTCTTGTCAATCCTACAATGCCGCCACAACCTTTGAAATCTTTAATGATAGTTTTTTCTGTGGCCATGTCACTCCAGATACCATTAAAGGTTCCAGGCTTTTGTCTGACTGCAAACTCACCTGACAAAAAGGAGGACTTAACCGTTTCTGGTAAATTTAACATATCCAAAACGAAGGCTGGAGTCCACCTAGCATAGTTTGTCCGGTTAGTTATGAAGAAGTATGGCAACATTGCAGACACTGATTTCAAATGTAAAAGCCACAAACGATCCCGTTCAGCTCTTATATTCTGTAACAATATTTCAACTGCATGAAGAAACATATCCCAAAATGCAAAGGTTGGTGATATACTACAATAATGTGTTCTGAATTCTTCATACAAAGGTAAAATATGTTCTACAAAAACATTGAAGAACTCCTCAATATCTTCAGTGCTTTGTGGTGTGCTGGGGACAGCAAATGAGCTATGACAGTTAAAGAACACCTTCCACACATCGTTTTCATATGGTTTTCATCTCTACACCAATTAAAGAATGCCTTAAACAAAAGAACCATAAGAGCCTCATAGGCCAATGTTAATCCTCGAACACCACGATTAAACTGTTTACCAACTAGCATTTGATCAACTGTATTTGAAGAATAAATTCCAGAGTCTACAAGTAAGTCAGAGAGCCCAGCTGATGCCCATAACTTACCAACTGTTGCTATAAAACAGGAAAGCCCGTGAAACCCAACGAGTCTTATTATATGGAAGTGAAAAACATCCGGCATAGACCATTTCACCTGTTGGGCGACAGCATATAAATGCTGATCAAAAGTTTGTACAGCGTATTGTTGACCAGCACGATTTGACATATCTAAACATTGTTTCATAGTGGTATATACTGTTGCCATGTCGCTATGTTTGGCGTCAATGACCGGAGCATAGGCTACAAACGTAAATTCATATTTTGATTCAGATAATCCTTTGTAGAAACCGGTCCAAAATGGGACAATTTGTTCATTACTTTCTACAGAAATAGGAATATGATCAATGCTGCGTCTCGACAGTATTCGAAGGAATACCCAAGACATGTCAATTAAATTCATAGCAATGTTTATAAATTGCTAAACATATAGATATACTCATCCGAATGAGCTGAAGTTGGTCTCATAAGTTTAGAAAATGAAGTTTTATTACTTTTCACATAAAAAAATTTGTATTATATCGATAAATTAGGAATTACAAGTTTTGTAACCTCTCCGTTCAAATAAAAAAAAGAGTATGCATTTTTCAAAGGGGATAAAAAAGTTAAAAATAAGGTTCAATAGAACAAATTTTCATTTTATAATATACATGTGTAGTTATTCTCTTAATAAAATCCAAAATTAAGAGTTTGTGGATTATAAAAATGAAATCATGTTAAAAAATGTTTTTGGAATGCATTTCAAGTTAAAATCGAAAATTCGTTTTCTTTTCACTCTCAAAAAAAAATTGCACCGTACGAAATGTCTACGACCGGGCAAAAAAGTTAGATTAATGTATTGGCTTTGCAAAAATATAATTTTCAGCCTGCAGGTATGCCGGTCCATTAAACTCGTAAAATAAGCACCTTTTTCGTGATTTGTCACTCCACTATTTGTTGTATTGTCGTCGACCCTGATTGTCAATTTCTAGATGTAAATCAAGATATGAAGCAGACACAACTTTGTCTGGAAAACCTATCAGACTGATCATTTTCACTCGATTTATTTGTTTATGTGTCTGCCAATGTTATCTATTTATTAATGAAAAAGGCACTGATCATTCAAGTAAAAATGCATGCAAAAATGCATGCAAAAAACATTGTTGTCTTTAGCACTAATTATAAACGGGAGACGTTTCAAACAGTATGTAATATATCCGTGAAAAAGTGTAGGTAACAATTTCGAAACAAAATTATTAATTATTATTTCTAGTTTTACCTCACAGGTTTGAGCATTGAATTTATGCCTAAATCTTTTTATATATATTGAAATTTTGTAGGTAAAATTCAGACCTGTATCTACATAACACCTTGAAAAAAAGCAATGAAGAAATAGTAAACCATTCCTAAATTAGTAATTTTCTCTTTTTCTCGTGGTATGGTTCCGTTCTTTACTGGTTAAAAAAGACGAAAAATAGCTACATCACAAATTATAATGGCAAGTCTGCATATCGAAGAAAATGTATTGATGTATCTTTTGTGCATAATCTGTCAAAAATATTACAAAATTAATAGGCAGAATAAAAAACCAGAACAGTTCTGTTGTAATGCAATGCAAAATTCCTAGACTGATTGACTTTTGGTTGCTTGATGTCCTGTGGCAATAAAGTGCCTAGAAAAATGAACTCAACAATGTTAAAGTATATATATGAACACGTAATACTAACTGCAAATTAGTTTTATCACACTGTTTAGTATGTACAAATAATAAACATGATAAATTGTTCAAAATATTTACATAGTGATAAAAAAAATAAACAAAATATTACGCTAAATAAACTACATGTATAGAGCGTGCATCTATCCAGGTGAAATCGAAAAATTACATGAATCTAATTTTAGCATCCTTGTCATCATATGCATTCTTATGGTGGTGCTCTGTATTTACAGCAATTATTTGATAATATAGTGATTTTACGGGTTAAGGTCTTTATCTTCTTATAAGGTAAGATTTTAGTTTGAATATAATTAGACAGTTATAAACTTGTTGAAAACGAGGAATATAATTTTTATCAAATTAAATATAACATTTTATATGTAAAATTCTATTTTCGGGAAATATATAGTTATCAAAAGTACCAGGATTATAATTTAGTACGCCAGACGCGCGTTTCGTCTACATAAGACTCATCAGTGATGCTCATATCAAAATAGAATAGTTATTATCATTATGGTAACCGTTAAGAAAGTGTTGGTATACAGTGATGCACATGTCCATGCATCCTATAAAATTTCTTTTGAGTATGTTATTGTTGTGAATTGATGCTTTACCAAACTTTGATTTATTATGGTATATTTAATGTATATAGTCTTTTCCTAACTGAATTTAACGTAAACACGAACATCTAAAATTCAGTAGTTTGCAATGCATAGATTATAGAGAGGTAAAATGTGTTAATAAACGGACTACTGGCGCTTAAAAACAGACAATACAAATTGTAGAAAGAATATAGAATATTTATTACTAATAATACAACAAGTATATGTACAAAATATGTATGTGTGGATATTTGATAGGCCGCAGATACAATGTTTAACCAGTTCCAGGGAGACAAACAAACCGATAGCCAAAGGACTGAAAAGAGCATATCGGTGACCCTATGATAACATAAGTGATAAAACATCCCTCCTACGTGCAAGAGTGGACTGGACGGAGAACCCCCCTCTGTTTACACAGACCTCTGAAAACAACAGTCTCTCCGATTTTTTAAATGCAAACAACCTGAATTACGTGTACTGCGGAGATGACACCTCCCTTCTGATACCAGAAGTGGAGGGGATTCCTCTTGATGACAAGAGTGAACCCTAGGAAATTATTTGATACCCTCCACTAAAGAGCCGGTAGGGTAGAGATATGTGCCAGAGGGGGACAGTTCCAAGTCCGTTTATTGTCTCCCTGAACCGCCAAATGAATGGGGGTCTTATAAATCCCCATTCACCGCCAAACATTCTCTGCGCTCATTTATCTGGTGGGAAAACCTTAGCAACACCGAGTACGAAAGTTTCAATGGCAGCCTGAATGTTATTTAGGAAAATGCCAATACCGACTTGTGACAGGTGGCAGCCGTCATGTCTAAATAAATTGTGCTCAGAGGCTTTGATAGCTGGATACCTCGAAATATATTGGCCTTCGGTCTTAATAAATGATCGTACGGCACAATTGACTCTTTTTCTAGCTATTTCCACTAACTTTTGCCTTAATGTTCCATGCCAATAGGGCCTTGGTAAAATGTCTGACCAAATTATTCTGATGTCAGGTGCAAAAACCTTTATTCTCAAAACTGAACATTTGATGTTCTCTATTAGCTCTTTTGATTTCGTAAAAACTAAATCATTTGCACCTAGATGTATAAAAATATAATTAGGGGCTGGCCACTTTTTGATTTCACTTTCAAAAGATGAATCCAGATCTTTCCATTTCATTCCTGATTTAGTTATCCATTTAACTTGTACTCCAAGCCTATCCAAATTAAGGTTTTTCCCACCAGATCGGCTAGCAGCTGTTATGCCAGCCCAATGGGGAATAGAAGATCCCATTATCCAAATAGTTGACTGCAGCTCATGACCTACAAACCGAAAACTATTTAAGGAGTTTGTTAAAATGTTGTATACTTCTGTTCTATATGTACATATAAAGAAATTGAAAAATTTTGAAATTATTTTCACCACGGAATCCTGATGTAACGCTCAAATGCACCTGACGACCACCTTCCCCATTTTTTAATAGTTTCGTCATTAATACCACGTTTGCTCGCCTCTGTGGCGGCTCCAATTCTAAATGAATGAGATTTCAAAAGGTTAGGGTTTGGAATGTTACAAAAATTAACTGACTTTCTTAGCATAGCTGACAGTTGATAACGGGTAAGCGGTGATCCGTCAAAATGCATAAATAAATGATAACAGCCTGAAACCGCAGGACGTGCAGCTAAATATTTCTTCAAGGTTAACACAGGGCAAATGTTCGCGTTATCTCTGTATTTATTTATCACAATGAACGTTGAATAACCTCTCTGATCCGTTTTACTTTTCCTAATGTTAATTTTTAATTGACAATCTGACACGACCACATCCGACAATTGCAGTGCCTCGGTACTAGAATCAGATTTATTTTTTGTCGTAAATTCACTTACACGTAACATAGCGAAAAATGCCAAAATAAATGAAGATTTAAATAATAAAGATTCATAAGTAGATGAACAAATACTAGGGAGAGCGTCTGTAATCTGTCGTAATAATGGTAATGTTACCGGGGCCCTATTGTCTCTCTGTGGGTGATTTCTGTGTAAACCTTCAAGCATTTTTGATACCACAAAATTCTTAGTAGTATCCTCTAAATTACGTTCCTTGTGAGAAAAAGAAATGCCACTTATATATAATCGAACTGTAGCTAGAGAAAAATGCTTCAATGATAAATAAGCGATGAATTGTACTAACTGTTCAACAGGAACTGGCCATACTTTATCCAGTGTATATAGAAGTTAAATTTGACTCAAGTTCACCAGAAAAGTATATGTTTACTATAAAAACAAAACGCTTACGAAGTTTGTGCAGGAAAATTATATATAGAAAAAAAGAAATCCCAGATTTAAAGGGGCACTAGCTACGAGATATATAAAAAATCTAAAGTTTGATTTTTTTCTGTTCAATCAATAATAAAAGTGAAATAGTGAAATAACAATTCGCTTTTTGCAGCCAAAAAGGTTCAATTTTGTCAAATTACGCTAAGAAACATAATTGATATTTAGTAATTCACTTGCAAGTGAATGAATCGACCTCTTTGAATCCGTATTCATGTGAACTTCAATTTAACCCTAGCTAGAGATTGACAACGCATGCATTGTACATGTACGTAATTTTATTATTTAAAGAAAAAGAATGTCAATAATGAAAGTGAAACTACGGTCAATCATTTGATTACTAATTCGATGCACATGAAATCTTTCTTATACGGTTAAAAACAGTGAGAAACATTTATTTTAAATCTATAAAATATAAAATCAAACAGACCTATAAAAATCCAATTGCATGTGTTGGTTTAATCTATTCATATCTTTATTTATGTTAACATCGCTTATATGATCATCTGAGGTCAAATCGATAGTTGGCCACGAGCATCACTGAAGAGACATGTATTGTCGAAATGCGCATCTGGTGCAAGAAAATTGATACCGTTAATTTTATTAATTAGATGGCGTCTGGACTAAAATACACACGAAACGAACATATATATTATCTACCCCATGCTCTGTAAACTGTTTATTTTAGACTTTTGATAGTTTGCATATAAATGTTTTACATTGTTATAAATCAAATATGAGAATTTGAGTCAAATCGGTGACCATGAATTTGTCAGCTAGTGCCCCTTTAACTATTAGGTGTACTGCAAATAACATGGAAATCAGCAGTAACCTTCAAGAGTCGATGCTTACAGGAAAGTCCCTGCTAGAACCTAATGCATAGAGTCAACTGCTTAATTATGAAGAAATAAATTGTAAAAATATAATTTTAAAATTATAGATTGTGTGTCTAGCCAGCAGATATAACAAGGGACGATGCCAAAGAATATAAAATTCTTCTATTGATCAATGAAAGCTTAACATAGTTTCAAACTAAAGAGTTTAAAAGAGTTAAATTGCAATTTGTTATTGCTGATTATGTTTGCCTTTGATTGTTAATATTGTTTTATTTGTGTTTTTTTTTTATTGCTAATAGTGCATCGGGATACTCATTATTCATTATGCAAATCAATGTGTTGTATATGTATGTATAGATTTAGAGTTTGGTCACGATTTTGATATACTTTGCAAAATGTCCACTCCTATTGGTAAATGGTTGTCACATTTAGATAAAGAATTAATTTCATCCTCAATCTCACCTGGTGTGCACTTGAGACAAATTATGTTATTTCGAAGAGTATCCTAGTATTTGCCAGATTCAAATTGTAATTTTTGAGCAGATATTCTTAATCTTGTCATACATTTCCTTTGCTCAAAATGACACATCATTGACAAATATTTTTCAAGATATAAATAGATGATTATAGACTTGTTTTTTTTTTAGAACGAAGGCTATCATGTTTATCAATTTGACATTTGTCTGATATCAATCTATTTTTAGAAAGCGTACGAGATGAGTTGAATTGTGTGATTCAGAAAATGTAGGTATAAATTGATGCGCATGCCCAAGCATCCGATAAAATTTCTCTTAACTTTGTAACTTGGATTATTTTGGTTATTTATAATACATATTCTATTCCCGAAATTCCTAATTAATTCATATAGTATTCCACATTTAGTTTTTTTAAACGAAAAAAAAACCTCAATAGCATGAAAAATATATGTTATAAGGATACATCGCTTTCAATAAAGCAATATATAAGAAACTTGAAGTTCTTCGATAATTGATTTTAATTCATACTGCTTCTTTTCGGGAAATAACATTTTGTGCTCAACATGTTATCTTTGTGATAAATAAGTAAGAGATAATTGCAAACTGGGAGACGTTATTTTATTGACAAATGAATACATTTTAAAACAAAATATAATTAATATCTGAACGTGGACTCATCAACAGGTAAATGAATAATGAAGTCGAAATGATTTGAAAATTAATTACGATTTTTTTTAAAGTAATGGTCATTAGTATGTAAAGAAACTTTAAAACAATGATGTTTTTCTATTAAATCTCTTCCTAATCAATAATAGGTACGTTTTTAGGTATGAATTGACAGCTATAACCATGATACATATAAATCTTAGCTCATCTGACCGTCGACTGTTAATTAAACTCGTAATAGATACCAGGATTAAAATCTTGGTTCATAAAAGCTTTTTCTACTTCTTGCTATCAGTCTTACATTGTCCATAAAAATAACAAGATTGTCTTCTAAGACATAAATGAACCAGTTTAATGACAATTTTACATGGTTGATCAATAGGGTATCGAGTATGGGCAGAAAAAAAGGTAACCAATTTTACTATATTGATTTGTTTCCTGAATATAAAGTACTTAACATTGTTTGGGCGATCTCTGATTACGATGTTCTATGAAGCTGCATATATATGATAGTTGAATTCTTATTTTGATGTAACATCATTTGTAACGTTCATTTTGATTGAGTGATGTCACTAATTCTTCAGGGCATCAATTCACAATTAATACTATGAAAACGTACGCACAGCGCAGACGACGTATGCAAGATTTCAAATGTTGTTTTTCTATTAATTTCATTAGAATGGAGATAACAATGTTGTACTTTAAGACTTGACATCATCAATTGGTGATTCGATGGTGGTAATTACACTCATTATAGGTACCAGAATTGATAAAGAAAGGCAACAGTAGTATACCGCTGTTTGAATTTCGTGAATCGATTGAGTAACCCGTTTACTAGCACCGCTAACGCTTCGAAAGTAAACTTAATTTGCGCGCTGTAGCTAAAAATATATTACATTTATCTTCTAAATGCCATTTCAAATGCACACGATATTATGTTTGTAAACCAATATAGCTGATGCCCAGTGTACACACACCTCTTGATAATTTTAATCAACAATGTCACATTTAAGAGCATTTGGTAAATTGTTTCGTCACAAACTTTGACAAATCTTTGTTAAACAGTACGTTTGTTAAATCAACTGTTAGATAAGATAGTCCAGTTTAAAATGTTTCAACTTACAACATTGTTACTAATTACTGTTTAATACTTTTTTCCAACCAAATCTCTATATGAAAAAAAATCGATTAATTTTCAAAGTAGGTTGATTGATAACCTATCTTTATGAGTGTACCAGGTTTTTAATAACAAATATAGGTAACCTCAGATATAAATATATCCTTGTTTAATAGTATATCGTAAGCTATCTACATCATCATATATTCCCTGCACTATGGCCTCAGATAAAACAAATGGGTGTTTTTTCATCGAACAGAAACTGATTTCATTAAAATTACAAGGTTCTAATTTTAGTACAAATTTTATTCTATGAGTTGTATGTTGATGTCTGAGGGGAAAGTTTATATGATAATGGTATTATGGTTTCGGTCTTTATTTAAGTTCTTAAAGGGTAAGTTTTAAAAATATCAAAAAACTGTTATAAATTCCATAATACACGAACGTGTATAGTAAATTATAGATATACGACATCGTATTTGTCTTCTAACTAAGGATGACATCGAAAACTCGAGTACTCGAGTATCGTTCGGTAGTGTCGATTACAAAAATAAAACTCGACAAGTCGGTTTCAAGTTAGAATTGTGAAGCTTTCTTGAGGTTAAAACGAAAAACAGTTATATTATATATAAGTAAAGATTAATAAAAATTATAATACGATTGAAATGTTTGCGTTTAAATGTGATTTAGAATTCCTCAAAACAGAAGTTTATATAGTTTATATGAACAAGAGCATTGTCCAAGGACTGACACTTTACGCATTACGACGAGAGCCACATGTGAAGCAGGGTATGCTTGCCAATCTATATCACCTGCGATTACCCCCAGTTTTTGGTGGAATTCGTGTTACTTAGTCTTTAGTTTTCTATGTTGTGGCTTGTGTCGTTTGTTTGTTTTTTTTTTGGCCATGGCGTTGTTTGTTTATTGTCGATCTATGAGTTTGACTATCCCTATGGTATCTTTCGCCCTCTTCATTTAGCTAATCTTAGTCACTCCCCCTCATCTGTTTTGTCAGAGCATGTATCTTTCTCATTTAGGTACCTAACAGTTTTTAGAAATTGCTACGTTTGAAGTAGAAAGGATTATATTTTTAGATAAGAACTCGTCGAACCCTGTATCGACCATCAAACAATTATTTATGGCAGCAGTACGTTTTACTAGTAATTATCACCCCTTTGTAGATCATTTAATGTCTTTTTACGGTTTCCAAATACTGTTGTTTGCATTGAGTAATACTTTTTTTCTATAGATATTAATTAATTACTTGACCAGTTTACATATTAACTACAATTAGCAAATGAGCTAAAATTATTAAATTATGATGGAAATAAATCCTTTCGCAGTTATCTAGTCTTAGGTATGTCAATGTTAAGGGGTTTACGATCATAAGACAACGACTTACAATACATTAAATGGTATAATTTTGTGTCCATTTTGTAAAAGTTGTACCGATCGAGGACTCGAATATTGCTCGGTAAATCTAACGATTAGTTGGCTAGTAACTCTTTACTGAGCTGACATTTATACTTCTTACTCATAACAGTAGTAGTCCCGTTTTGAAAAAAAACATATTATATTAACTATTTGAAGGTTCAAATTTGTTTATATTATAATGCATCCCTAGATTTCAAATAACATTTGTCTTTGAGCGTTCCTAGTAAAGGCTTATCCAGAAGAGTGTGTTGGACGCATGCACTATATGCAACGTGTTGTTTTCATTTTTTGTTTATTACAGTTATGAACTATTATAATAAATTAAAATGTGTGTTGGATAACTTACACTCTTGAGCTAATTACATGTACATCATTAACAAATGCGCTTTACTGTCAACATCAGCTGTTCACTAAAACCCTTATTTGAAGTCAGTCAATACATTCTTACCATAGTACATGTGAACGTTGACACAAAGTTCTATGAAATAAAACAGCAGAAGGTCATCAATAGGTCTTCAATGCAGCGAGGAATTTCTGCATCCGGGGAGTTCTTCAGATGGCCCCTAAATGAATATACATTCTAGTTCAGTGATAATGAACGCCATACTAAACTCCAAATTGTACACAAAATACTAAAAATAAAAATAATAGAAGACTAACAAAGGCCTTAGGCTCCTGACTTGGGACAGGCGCAAAAATGAAAGCATTCTTTATGACAAGTTACATTTTCAATAATTTTATAGGATAAATATTGATTAAATAGAATGTGGTAATAACATCTGAACAAGTTAATTTTGTTATAACTATTAAAGTTCATTCTGCATAACTAGCAAATATACAAAAGTGAAAAAAAAGTATGAACTAGTTCCGCAGTGAAATATACACCAGGAAATACGAATGAAATGACTGAAGGTTATTGCTAAACGAATGACGAATAATTTGGTCCAAAGCTGCTCTTCTAAAGAAAAAAAGAAGTATGACTCCGAATTCGGTATGAGAAAAACGAATAACAGGTATCCGTCATTGATCAAAAACTATTCCAAGCTTAACATTCAAAAGTATAAACAAACTGTTACGACCAAAAATGTAATTATCACATTCAAGGCTATGATTTATTTATTTCTACCTTTTTAATGTTTACATTTTACAACACAAACGGAACTTCTCAGATTGAACGGAACCACTCAATCGTATGTTTATCTTGTGATAATTCATTTTCCAATTCCATTTTTTCATGTTTGTTTTTTTTATATCTTTTATGTCAAAATCTACATCTTCATATACAATATCAATCTGCTCTTTTTGTATATTAATTGTTTATTATTGCTTCAATTTCTGACACTAACAATATCCACTTACGGAATTAATCTTTAAAACAAAATCTTCCGAGATAACCTCTAGTTTTTGGATGGGGGTTTGGGTAGCTCAGCCTTTGGTTTTCTGTGTAGTGTAGTGCGTATTAGTATTTTGTTTTACCCGTTGTCAGATTGTTTTCGACTTACGTGTTTGAATGTCCCTCAGGTACGTTCGCCTCTCTTTTCATACAAACAAGTTCTTTTTAGAATCATATTCAAAACAGTGTGGCTGTGGCCATTGATTGACGACCTAAATTATCCTATTGACTGGGACATATTAGGTGAACGTATGTCTGTAACGACCACTGCTCACTACTTACTTATTATAGAATTTAAACCGTGGGGTCATCAAAGGTTCTTAACGCCTTTAATAATAAAAAAAACTCGAAAAATTAATCAGAAATAACCTTTATATTTTGATTTATATTATTGATATAAATCAAAACATCGTGTTATTCCTGATTAGTTTTTCGAATAACTTTATTTATGTGTTGAGAACCTTTGGTGACCCCACAGTTTAAGTGTCATTAAAAAGTACATAGTGAGCAGTGGTCGTTACAGACAAACATTCACACAATCTGTCCCAGTCAATGGGATAATTTAGGTCGTCAATCAATAGTCACAGCCACACTGTTTCGAATATGATTCTATCATGTTTTGTGGAAATATATAGTTTAAATGCATTTGTCATTTACTATTTCAAATAGTTTTAAAACAACAACAAAATAGGCAAAGATAATTAATTCAATCGGTCATTTTTCCGCATGCTTTATAAAACAAAGGTTGGGCGGTGCTTGGTGCTTAATCTGAAATTACATCTGGAACACTGAAACTGTGCAACTGTCCTGGCAGTGTTAACTAAATAACTGAATACTCTTCAATAAATATTGTTATAGAAATAAAAATAAATGTATAAAAGATTCATGTTTTACTTAGTATAACATAAGTTCTAATGTTTTATTAACCTAGTCTAGCCATAAAATCCGGTTTATTCCACCGTTGTTTACAAAAGAAAATGCCTGTACCAAGCCAGGAATATGACCAATGTAAAATATGTTTTACGTACGTTAGACGTGTTTGGGCCTTTTATTTTACCATTTTTTTAATGTCCCTTGCAGAAACATTCAGATCACACATTACAAAATTTCAAAATATTTTGTAGATTATATGAACACAGTATGTAGATGTGCATGCGCATATCGACAGAGTATGATGTTATGCTAGTTTAAACTTCACAATTTTGGCCTGAATATATATTACTAGAACACTGTTTTACCTCAGAAATTCCACTACAGCGTTCTAACAATCTGGTAGTATAGTGTAAATATTTCAAAAGTTTAATATCATAAGGTATTTTTTTGAGAATGTGTTACTTGTTTTCCTTTGTGTGCTTTAATTTCGTCTTTCCACCTTCCCGTGGATTGACCTATTGAGTTTCTTCTGTTTTTTTTTGGTTTTTTTTTTCTTTCTCATAATTTTTTTCTTGCGGTGTAATTTTGTTTCAAAAGATGTCGGTTAGTTTTTTGTATATGATATCATACAGTCTATACGCTTTTGAAACTACCCTTGTTTAACCAAACCATTTTCTTTGTACGAGTTATTATCTCCCAAAACACTGTTTTTCTTGTTATGAGATTTTTCCAAATTGCTCGTTATATCCTAAGGATGTTAGGTTTTTGACCGAAACTTTACGAAGACTCCATATGAGAGTTAGTTCCCCTTTTGTTTTTTATATAAGTGAAATGTATTTGTAACTGAAAAACCATAAGTGATAGAGGCCTAGGGTCTTTTGAATTGAGATCATGTGTCCAAAAAAGTGAAAATTAGGTCAAGATCAAAGATCAAGGTTATGTTAAAAACTGGATTTTGGCTTGTTATCTCTTATTTTCAGAAATCATATAAGATACTGACAAAATATGTTCACACAATTGTTAGTTGCGACATGTCGTTACACGTCAATTTTAGTTAAAAGGATACGTAGACATTTCATACGAGTTTTTCTCCTTTTTATGTCTAATATTAGCTGTTTGGTATTATAACTCATTAACAATATAAAGTAGAGGCCTAGAGTCTTTTGATTTGAGGTCTTGGGTTGATGACTTTGACATTGAGCTCAATGACTTTATGTAAATTTAACGTTCTAGATTTTGACCTTTGCTTTTACCTTATATGTATAAATGATAAAGACATGGGACTTTTTGCAATAGGTTGCAAGCAATGTGACCTCGAAAAAGTCAACCGGAAGTGGCTATTTCTGCGAAAAAATAATGTAAAAGTATATATAACCATATATTTTTAGGTAATTTTAAGGAAATTTTACTGTTTCTGGTTATTATCTTGAATATTATTATAGATAGAGAAAAACTTTAAACAGCAATAATGTTCAGCAAAGTAAGATTTACAAATAGGTCAAATGACCGAAATGGTCAGTTGATCCCTTTAGGAGTTTTTGTCCTTTATAGTCAATGTTTAACCATTTTTCGTAAATCTCAGTAATCTTTTACAAAAATCTTCTCCTCTGAAACTACTGGGCCAAATTAATCCAAACTTGGCCACAACAATCATTGGGGTTTCTAGTATAAAAAAATGTGTGGCGTGACCCTGCCAACTAACCAAGATGGCCGCCATGGCTAAAAATGGAACATAGGGGTAAAATGTAGATTTTGGCTAATAACTCTTAAACCAAAGCATTTAGAGCAAATCTGACGGATTTAAATTGTTAATAAGGTCAACATCTATCTGCCCTGACATTTTCATACAAAACAGACAACCTGTTGTTGGGTTGCTGCCCCAGAATTAGTAATTTTAAGGAATTTTTGCAGTCTTTGCTTATTATCTTGAATATTATTATAGATAGAGATAAACTGTAAACAGCAATAATGTTCAGCAAAGCAAGATCTACAAATAAGTCAACATCACCAAAATTGTCAGTTGACCCATTAAGGAGTTATTGCCGTTTATAGTCAATTTTTAACCATTTTTCTAAAATTTTAGTATTCTTTTAAAAAAAAATTCTCCTCTGAAACTACTTGGCCAAATTTAACCAAACTTGGCTACAATCATCATTTGGGTATCTTGTTTTAAAAATGTGTGACGTAAGCCTGCCAATCAACCAAAATGGCCGCCATGGCTAAAAATAGTACATAGCGGCGAAATGTAGATTTTGGCTAATATCTCTGAAACCAAAGCATTTAGAGCAAATCTGACGAAGGATAAATTGTTTATTATGTCAAGATCTATCTGCCCTGAAACTTTCAGACAAAACAGACAACCTGTTGTTGGGTTGCTGCCCCAGAATTAGTAATTTTATGGAAATTTTGCAGTTTTTGGTTATTATCTTGAATATTATAATAGAAATAGATAAACTGTAAAAAGCAATAGTGTACAGCAAAGTAAGATCTACAAATAAGTCAACATGACCAAAATTGTCAGTTGACCCATTAAAGAGTTATTGCCGTTTATAGTCAATTTTTAACCATTTTTCTAAAATTTTAGTATTCTTTTAAAAAAAAATTTCCTCTGAAACAACTGGGCAAAATTTAACCAAACTTGGCTACAATCATCATTTGGGTATCTAGTTTTAAAAATGTGTGGCGTAAGCCTGCCAATCAACCAGGATGGCCGCCATGGCTGAAAATATTACATAGCGGCGAAATGTAGATTTTGGCTAATAACTCTAAAACCAAAGAATTTAGAGCAAATCTGACGAGGGATAAATTGTTTATTAGGTCAAGATCTATCTGCCCTGAAACTTTCAGACAAAACAGACAACCTGTTGTTGGGTTGCTGCCCCAGAATTAGTAGTTTTATGGAAATTTTGCAGTTTTTGGTTATTATCTTGAATATTATAATAGAGAGAGATAAACTGTAAAAAGCAATAGTGTTCAGCAAAGTAAGATGTACAAATAAGTCAACACGACCACAATTGTCAGTTTACCCCTTAAGGAGTTATAGCCGTTTATAGTCAATTTTTAACCATTTTTCTAAAATTTTAGTATTCTTTTAAAAAAAAATTCTCCTCTGAAACTACTTGGCCAAATTTAACCAAACTTGGCTACAATCATCATTTGGGTATTTAGTTTTAAAAATGTGTGGTGTTACTCTGCCTATCAACCAAGATGGCCGCCATGGCTAAAAATAGTACATAGGGGCGAAATGTAGATTTTGGCTAATATCTCTGAAACCAAAGCATTTAGAGCAAATCTGACGGAGGATAAATTGTTTATTAGGTCAAGATCTATCCGCCCTGAAATTTTCAGACAAAACAGACAACCTGTTGTTGGGTTGCTGCCTCAGAATTAGTAGTTTTATGGTAATTTAGCAGTTTTTGGTTATTATCTTGAATATTATAATAGATAGAGATAAACTGTAAAAAGCAATAGTGTTCAGCAAAGTAAGATGTACAAATAAGTCAACACGACCACAATTGTCAGTTTACCCCTTAAGGAGTTATAGCCGTTTATAGTCAATTTTTAACCATTTTTCTAAAATTTTAGTATTCTTTGAATAAAAAAATTCTCCTCTGAAACTACTTGGCCAAATTTAACCAAACTTGGCTACAATCATCATTTGGGTATCTAGTTTTAAAAATGTGTGGCGTAAGCCTGCCAATCAACCAAGATGGCCGCCATGGCTAGAAATAGTACATAGCGGCGAAATGTAGATTTTGGCTAATAACTCTAAAACCAAAGCATTTAGAGCAAATCTGACGAGGGATAAATTGTTTATTAGGTCAAGATCTATCTGCCCTGAAATTTTCAGACAAAACAGACAACCTGTTGTTGGGTTGCTGCCCCAGAATTAGTAGTTTTATGGAAATTTAGCAGTTTTTGGTTATTATCTTGAATATTATAATAGAGAGAGATAAACTGTAAAAAGCAATAGTGTTCAGCAAAGTAAGATCTACAAATAAGTCAAATGACCAAAATTGTCAGTTTATCCCTTAAGGAGTTATTGCCCTTCATAGTCATTTTTTAACAATTTTCATAAATTTTTGTAAATTTCTGTATATTTTTAGAATATATTTTCCACTGTTATTACTGGGCAAAGTTCATTGTAGATAGAGATAATTTTAGCAAGAAGAACATCCAGTAAAGTAAGATCTACAAACACTGATCACCAAAACACAATGTTGTCATGAATTTATCTGTGTCCATTGTTTAATATGCACATAGACCAAGGTGAGCGACACAGGCTCTTGAGAGCCTCTAGTTTGGCATTAAAATTTAGATATCTTTTTAACTCACCGGTGACTTATATTATTTTTTTTTGTTGTTTTGAATAAGCTGTACATAAACTAAATAATTATAAAATTTAAGCGATTTCTGTAATTTAGTTCTTTATTAATTTCGATATTACCGCTTTTTCCCCAATCAGTTCAACAGAAAAAAAGGACATTAACAAAAATGTATGCTTCTTTCGAAGGCAGATTGTGAGCGTAAATGAACGGTGACCCCATTTTTTTATTTCATTTTTCTTCTAAGTATTAGAAAAAGTTCATTATTAGAAAAATATAGCGAAATCCTATATTAAATAAAAAAATTGATTTAGACCCGCGAGCCCCCTCATTTGTGGCACTTGAGTTAGGACACTTGGGATGCAAGATTGAACACGAAGTTGCAAAAAGTAAAAACCGGAAAAATTTTATGCATAGTAAATAATCAGAAAATTAATGAAATTGTAAGTCAATTGACTACAGAGCTTGTGATACTTGCTTTTTGAATAGTTTTAATCAAATGTAATTTTCTTTTAAAACAGGTTAATCTTTACAGAACAACACCGTATAAAGCAATCACGTTTTGTGGAAACATAATTGATAGTAAATATTTGTTCAATTGTCGGTATGCTCTTACAAGTCCACTGTTCAATAATTCTCCAAATTCACTTTTAGTCTGGGTTTCGGAGACCAACATTTAGGAGAGTATCAAAGTTATATGAAAAACTTGAAAGACGTCAACAATCGTAAATTTCTATATCCATCTAAAAGAAAGGTCAAATTCGTATAGTTTTGAAAAAAACAAATAATGATATAACAGCTGTGGAGAATAGGAAAGTAGCTAAGCTAAAAGAAGAAAAAGAAAATAGCATAGTACTGTAAATGACAACTAAGATACAAATATTCTGAAATTCATGTTTTCCAATAACTTAAGATTGAAACACTACAGTTAATAAGTTAGTAGTTGAGAAAACTAATGATTTAAGTCACCTTGGTGGTTCTAACACTGGCGAGATAAGATCAAGTATTTTCGTGTGTATACAAAACCGAACAAATCTCGCGTCTGGCACAATTAATGTTGGAAGTATAACAGAATCAAAATATCATACCTGAACTAAAGCACATATAAAAAACGAAGATGTCGAATCAGGACCAGGATAAGAAGCCAAATTCAAAACAAAATATTGTTTTAAAGAAACCAAGACATTTGATTGACAGATTGGATAGTGCTAAAAAAACTACAGGAAATCAACTAATCAGATGTTTTCAAAGATCATAAATCAACTGATAAGGCTTTTAAAACAAGCAATTGTTCTCCAGAACATATACAATCTCTGCTTTCTGTTGTGGTGAAAGGTTTTCTTGTGCAGTCAGATGATCATTTTGATTTGAAGGCTCAGACCATCAACTATACTGCATCTGTAGATTTACAACAGCCTTCCCTCACAGACATGCAATGTGAAAAAGAATTTCTTGAAATAACTGAAATGCATAAATTGGATGATAAAGTGCGAGCATTCGGATTGGATATTAGTGCATCGGCCAATAGACATATATTTAAATTGAAATCAACCAACTCCGCTTCAGGTGAAACCGATGTTGAGACCGAAAAAGAAGGAACGGAAATTTTCTTGGCTAAAGCAAAGTATGCATTTGTTCCCGTAAAATCTTTTCAACTTCGCCAAGAAAACATGCGCCTTGATGCAACAGTACAACGAGAGGTTCATAAAATTGGAAAACTGCTTACAGAATCTGGAGGTGAAAATAAAATGCTAAATCAAACATGCTATGATTTCCTAAGCCGATATGGATCACATGTTAGCATAGGAACCCATCATGTTGGTGGAATTTTTAAAATGTGCACAGTTTGCCAAGACACTGATAAAATTTCTCATAGTAAACGTCTGCACACATTGCGTGAAAAACACGCATGGTATGTGGAAACAAAGATGAAAATTTTAGGAGGAGAAGGCGAAATTAGTAATTCCAATGTCGAAAGAAGTCACAGGGAAACAAAAAATCATGATAATAGGTCAACAAAGGACAGCAGTTTAGAGAGATTCGGCGGCCCGATATACGCAGAAAACTTTTGGGAGTGGAGAAATCTCCTGATTCAGGATCCAGATACATGGAGAGTCATTCATCGTGGCGACATTACCGGAATATGGAATATACTCCTCAATTATGAATCAGAAATCGTTAACTGTACACAAGTTGCCGGATTACTACAGCGAACGTGGGAACAAAATTGGGGTAAATCATCGAATATGAAGAATGTTGATAAAATTCTAATCAACCACATTTTGTCAATATTTGAGGAAATACATTTGACAGAAAACTATACAGCAGACACCATAATGCAGATACTGAAACAAATTGCTTGTATCGCAACCGGAAACAGAAAATTTGAGGAATACATTAAGAGATATCACAAATGGAATCAATTCTTGGAAAAAGCTGTCGCAATGACAGAGGAATTACACCTTGAAAGCAGATTTCACCTGAAAATGTTATTACGTTTAGCTGGCCAAAGAATGATAAATTTGAATAAGAAACTTTTAACATGGTATAACACGCCCTTGTTATGTTGCAATGAAAACGTTGTTGGAAAGATAATGGCATTTATACAAAATGATTTCAGATATGCGTATGCATCGTTCATTAAATATGGTAGCGATCCGTATTGTAGATGTCAGATTGAAGATCAGGTTTTAATGGAAATAGCCCGAATTATATATCATCATGGGCAGCGGTTAACCAACGTAGAAGAATGTATTTTGTTGGCTGAGATAGCCATAAAACTGCCGTTTGATTTCGCACATTTCACACATGAAAAAGATAGCACTCAAGTTAGATCAACAGGTAAAACATGTGAAACCGTTGAAACATTCTTCTTGTCATTATCTCGATTAGAAACACAGGAAAATACTGCACCTGGAGAACAGTGTGTGCTAAAATCTGCGGTTGATTTTGTAAACCTAATCGAAAAGGTTTACTTTCCAACATTGGAAATATCAGCGGAATTGTTTTTTAACGTTGACCAACTTAAACTGCGGCAAACCGTCTATTGTAGAATGACTGCGTTGCGTAAATAAATGTTGGAAAGAGCCTATGAACCCAGTAGGGACTTTGTTAATCTGGCTTTACTTTCAGTATTATGGTCTGGCTCAATCAAAACACCCGAGGCTATGAAATTACAGGCATGGAAAACTGTTTTCCACACGGGACAAATGATATTGTTTCAAACTGAGAAATGTTATCATCTCAAAGACCTATCGTGTTGGGAATTCTTAACATTTGTCCCAGGTTTTATAGGCACAATTGAAGAATACAAAAAGAATGATACAGATTTTGAGCAAATTGGAATAGACTTTTGCAGAGAGTTATTTGATCGAAATGAAGAGTTTCCCTTTATGAATGATCTAAATGATCGACAAAGAAAAAACTCTATCGAGTTTGCCATACTTTTATGCCAAGCACGACTGAATTTGTTAGCGAATGGAATTAGCGAACTAAAGACATTTGAAAACGTAGCAAAACTTCTTAAACAAATGGAGAATTCCGTACCAAAAGAAAGTGCATCAGTGTTCCTTGTTTCGAAGATTCCAGCAACTGGAAAAGATTTCGTATATGAAATGCGAAAGTGTATTATACCAACTTGGAAAGCGATAGAAGATCGTCTATCTGTTCACGAAAATCCTCAAATAGCTATTGCACATGTAAATGCACATTTTGTACAAGAACTAAAAATTTTATGTAGAATTTCCTATCAACTGACAACAAAAGTGATTGCGAATGACATTCGGAAAAAACTCTTCAACTTTCTCTCTAAATCCCCTGCAAACACAATTACATGGAGAGATGTTAAAAAAGAACTTGCAGTAAAAACAAGCCGCATTAATCGATTTTTGGTTCGTTTTATGTCCATTCTGGTATTTCTATGGAAAGAGGCAAATAACATAGGTTCTTCTTTTGCCATTGAAATGCCGATCAATATATAAAGATGATTATATATTATTCTAATCGGATACATAGTGGAGACAACTCACCAAATCTAGAGGGACATGATAACTGTTTAAATTGTTTTGAAAGACCTAACGTTAGGATATATATGCAAGTAAAATAAATGGAAAACGTCCATACTAAATTTAATAACGGTGATGGCTGTTTATATTCAATATTTAATGAATTTCTGTATGTTTTATAACCCTCTTGAAATATTGTCACTTTTATGCAATAATTTCCAGAACACTTTATAAAATTTGATGCTTTCATCGTGTGAAAAATTGGAGCATAACAATCAAAATAGACTACTATATCACATATATCTTGTTCTTCTTGATTTACTAAAATTTAATATTTCGAAGAGTAAACTTTCCGTTTCAAGTCTGATGGAAAGCAAATCTGACGATTTGTGGCTTTTATTGTAATAAGCCTTTATCTGTCTTCTTTTTGTGTTTGCTTACAGTTAAGAGTCAAAACAGAGAACATAAATCATGATTGCATATCATGGCTGTTTTCTTTTATCACAAAAATCATATTCATTTTATCCTATATGCTAAATGTCGTTTAGCAATACGGTTTACGCAATGCGAACACAAACTAACTTACTAAAGAATCTTTGCTTTTTAACTGTGAACAAAATTACCCATTCATTAAGTGTCCAAATGAATTCATTAACTTTTATATATTCCACTCTATCTCTCTTTATTTTCAATGCGTTTTATCCTTTTTTTCCGATTGAGTTATTTATTAACAGTTTATAGCACTGTTTTTCTATACTGCTCAATGTTTACATCAAGGTAACTATCAAAGACATGGAGAGCAGCTCTAATACTCACACATAATTTTCCCGTAAGAAATATCCCTTGTTTTAAGCAATGGAAGTAATTAAAAGCTAGTTCGATAACACATTTCACCGTCAAAGCTGCCAAAATTAAACTAGCACATAATGTATAACAGCATTGTAAACGGTTTGTGAAAAGCATGTGAAAGTACGAATTGATACAATATAATGTATAACAATAATTTAATGAAAACATGAAAAATCATTTTTTAGATTACATACTGCTTCGTAATAAGTTACTAGTACACACAAGTTTCAGTCCCTGAAATGTTATCCCCGGAACAGAAATTGAACCAAGAACCATTGTGTTAGTAGTCTGATGCGCTAATTTGTAAGATGCAGTGTCTTTTTTATTTAATTAATTGAGAAGTGTTTTAAAAACGGCATAAATATTTGCTTGTGTATTGTTAATTGTCCGTCTCAAAGTACAACTGTAAATATTGCATCTTATTCATTTCAATGTTAACATTTTAAGCGTCGCGTGATTTTAACGTTTTCTATGAAATCAAACTCTTAAGGTAGCACAATACAAAGATTTTATAACTCCAACTCCCAAGCTTTAAAATGCTGTAACTTTCTTAATAATGCTATAATTCATAAAAGTGGCAGTTTTGGATAGCTAACAGATAACTCTTTCAAATTAATGCAATGTAAGTATTATGCAAGAATTATGTAACCAATTATAATGTTAACTGTGTCTAAAATATTTTTCACCAAATTTCCATTTTCAAATGAAATTAGCTTCTGCATAGGTATCCCTAGAGGGTTGATTTTATTAAATGTTGTTCCTATGGCCATTATCTACAAAAGGGTGTCTCAGATTTCAGATAGAATGTATAGAACAATTTTACACCTAATTAAACATTATCTTCTTTTATGTGGTTAGGATGTTTACACTAATTAGAGATTTATGAGAGAGTGGAATAACATAGAGACAATCTGAGAAACCTGTTTGAAGCTTGTGATGTGTTAATTAAGATTTCGTAAACATTTTCTGTATAGTTAAAGAGATGATAGAGCTAAATTCATTCAAGTGAACTTACCCAGATTTTGCCACTAATTACATAATAATTGATTACATAATGATTGCATTATAAATATATTGCATTCTTTAAAAGATGAATCTTTTATCTATCTATATATACCTCTTTATTATTTTCTATGCATTCATAAGGAAGTTACAGAATTTCAAAGGTTAGTGATTGGAAGTAACAAAATTTTTGTACTGTGCTACCTTAAATGTTGAACAAAAGTTTTGTATATTTTTCTATATTGTAGAAATTTCAAACTTTATATTTTTTCATCTGTGGTATTCATAGAAATTTTGGGATTTATATCATAAAACATAATAATAAATGTATGATTTTAACTTTCCATAGATTAAATTCATGTAATAAATCAACAGCTAAACACGTTTATTTCTATGTTTATATACATTAAAATCATCATAAGCAAAATCAACACTATCTAAGCTTTTTTATGACAGTATTATCTTATTTTTGGCATCTTCATCAATTGATACCGATTATCTGGTTGTTTTCATATTGGTGTTGTTGAATATCAACACAATGAAGCGGTTTGTCGATTGAGCACAGCGACCGAGTTTTAAAAGGTAAAGGGGTTTTACATTTAATATTTCTGAGAGTTTTAAAACTGACTGTGTGATAAAGTTAAGGGTTTTTTTCTGTGTAATTTGGTCCCTTGTAAGTTGTCTCAGTGGCAATCACGCCACAGTTTTTTTAATTTTCATATTGTGGCGAGCAGCACATATTTTAATAATTATCATTCAAATAGGCTAGCTCACGTGTTTGACCTGATAAAGCCGTGATTGGCAACTTTATAAAGAATTAAGCAGATTGATATACATAGTGGGACACCGATAATATAGAATTTTTGACTTTTGATGAGGTTTGTATATTTATTTATCAAATCCAGAGAAACAACATTCACAGAAGCTAACGACTGCGGATGAATGTCATATCTCTGTGGTTGTTCAACATTGTATCAACTAAAATTTAAAGTCAACAATTATCGTATTATATGACATCTTATCTTTCTTTGTTTTTCTAGTAGTTTCCCAAGATACTTTTAAAACTGCTCCCTGTTTTTGTATGTCACCACAACTAACAGTTGGGAGCCACATTGCCTAACCCCTGTCTGATTATTCGTATGTAGTTATTCCACATAACTCCTCCTTCAGTTTGAATACAAGAAAATTTGCATTCAGCTGGCAGTATTTACATGTATTGAAGATGTGCATGTGGTCCGGGTTTCGACTTTTATTGGTATTGCCCCTTTTGGGGATAGTTTTACTATGATATTTTGCAGCATATATTTGCAAAATAGGTGCATAGCCATTCAGGATAACACCTCGTACTTTAAACATATAAAGATATGTGCTCCCGTGCTTAACTTTGTGTATCTAAACTTCTACTTTATCTCATAGATGACATATATTTTTTTATTATTTTTTTCAAATAAGCCGTGCTTAAGGATGTACCTAGGTGATGTTTTGGAATTTGAGTCTGATGTTCGGACTCTTTAATATTTTTTCATACCACACAAGGTAAAATGTTTTGCCTCATAACACCTATGTATCATTTAATATAACCTTTAATAGCTCATAAAAGGTCATTTGACAAAATTTAAGCAGATTCTTGATTTTCTTTCTTTTGATTTGAGACCCAAATAATACCAATGCTATATAAGGAAAATTCCGAGTCAGCCTTTTCCCGCCATATTTTATAAATGAAATATCTCGAAAAGGAGCTCCATAACCTTTTATATTTTTAGCATATTTTGATCTTTAACTAATACTCTTCCAGCTTAAAGTATCAATTTTGGGTTCTTGATTGTTTTTAATTTTATCTAAGATCTTCTAAGTACATCATTAACATAAACAATTGTAAATTTTAGGCCATTTCTGTAAATTAAGTGATTATTTTTATTTCGATATAAGCTTTATTTCTCCTATTAGTTCAAACGAAATATGTACCTTAACAAAAAGGTATGCTTCTTACAAAGGAAGATTGTAAGACTAATTGGAACGGTGACCCCATTTTTTTATTTATTTTTTCTGTTAAGGTAGCACAATACAAAGATTTGTTCACTCCCAATCAGACAACTTTAAACTGATGTAATTCATTTAATCCTTCTTTATTTATTATAAATGAGGTACCAAAAGAAAGAAGAAAGATTCACCTTTCAAATTGTAATAATTTCATTATGACATAATTATTACATAATTAATTATTATGTAATAAGTTGCTATATTGTGATGTCCACACTTTAATGAATTTAGCGTCTTTGTTCTTCATAGCATCCCAAAATATTTAATAGATTCTTGTACAACACAGCTTGACCTCCAAAACTGTGTCTCAGATTTCCAAAAACATCAATAGAACAAATTTTATACCCAATTGAATTTAGTGGTCTCTTATGAATTATTGTTGTAAATTTCATTGTAGATTTATGAGAGAATGAAATACAATAGGAAAAATCTGAGACAAAGTGTTGGAGGTCAAACTGTGTTGTGCAAGAGTCTATAAAATATTTTGGGATGCTATGAATAACAAAGAAGCTAAATTCATTCAAGTATGGACATCACAATATGGCAACTAATTGCATAACAATTAATTATGTAATAATTATGTCATAATGAAATTATCACAATTTGGAAGATTAATCCTTCTTCTTTCTTTTGGTACCTCATTTATAAAATTTAAAGAAAGATGAGTGGAATTACATCAGTTTAAAGATGTCTGGTTGGAGATGAAAAATCTTTGTATTGTGCTACCGTATACGAATAAGTTCATTTATTAAAAAAGATAGCGAAATCTGATATTTTAAAAAATATACCCGCTAGCCCCCTTGATTGGTTTCTGAATAGCGGATGGTATATTAGCTTAAGCATATTGTGTGATACCTTTTCATGAATTTGGATACAAATGGTGTATTATGAGAAACGAGACTGTCTGTTGTGACGATAGATTGCATGAAATCGAAGATTACCGAGAAGTGCCTTATCTCATAGCCTTGGTATTGATCTGTTATTTTCCGATTATTTTAATAAAAATTGTCAACAGCTTACGAAAATTTGACAATAAGTCATATCTTATTGACTTTTCATCTGATCATGCTCATTACATCTTTCCAAAACTTAATAATTCTAATTCAGATGACGATTTTGTGTCCGTTTATTATCAATCCATTTGTTATTGGTTTATCTTCCCATAACGCTAAAAAGTGACAGATAAAAGAGGAAGTCAAGAAACATGTTTTTGGTAAAGTAATAATTGTAATTATTTTCAAAAGATTTCTTTTCTTGATCCTGGCACCAATGTTTATTTACATCGAAATTATTATACTCTTTCTGATTCCATAGTGGAAAACAATCATTCATCAAATTAATAAAATCACTTGCTGTTTGGTTTTACCTCAATGGAGGATAATGTGCTGAATGATGAGTTTTTCTATCCGATCGATAGGAACTTTTCTAGCTATGATTGTATATAACGTTTTAGGAATTTGTATTCTCGTCTCATTTGATGATTTCAAAAATTCAGTCCGTGAAAGGGGTCGTGTATGAGTGTCCGTTTGTGTCATTGGCGGTATGAACATACCGTTTGACATTTTTAAATATAAAACGTGTCCTTAACCAATCCAATGAGCCATGCAGAGGCCTTATTGATCCGTAACTTTGCCTTAACTAATTTATCTGGCGTACAAAATTATAATCCTGGTACTTTTGATACTATATTCATATATAAATAAGAATTGATATATCTGCCTGATGTCATTTCTTGTTATCGAGTTTTACCTATTCCACGGTCTATTAACCAAACTGATAACCAGGCCGAGGGGTTTCCAGTTAAACTTGGTTTCACAAACAATTACCAATAAGTCCCCAGCAAAAATTTCAAAGATGTCGGGAAAATGATTTAAAACACAACTTTAAACTAAACCGTTACCATTCAATAAGTTATGTATAAATTATAGTTGCATGTAGTGACCAAGATTACTTCGTTGCCATATCATGTTTATCATTAGAAGTAAAATCTGTTGAAATTAAAACAAACAATGATGATACTACAGATTTGTCGGAGTTTATAGTCATTGTTAGTGTTCATGACAATATTTATATGTGTTTGCATAGAAATTATTTTTATTAAAGATGTTATTATTTGAAAAATATGTAAATTATGCATTCCGATTTAAAAAGACGAAAAAACATGTTGTGATCTTTACGATAAGTAGAAAGTCACAAAGGATGATTTCAACATGTTCAATGTATCGTCAATTTATTCATGAATATCAATAATGTGGTCATTTTTATAAATTTCGTATTGACAAAACTTGATTTTGGATTTTCCTTTTTGAATTTTCCTCGGAGTTCAGTATTTTTGTGTTTTTACTTTTTAGTCGTGTTTGGCACAACTTTTTGGAATTTTGGGTCCTCAATGCTCTTCAACTGTATTTGTATGGCTTTATAGATATTTTGATATGAGCGTCACTGAGGAGTCTTCTGAAGACGAAAAGCGCGTCTGGCGTACAAAATTATAATCCTGGTACTTTTGATACTATATTCATATATAGATAAGAATTGATATATCTACAAATAATGAAATGTATTCTGATTTGAAAAAAAAGAAAGTAACACACCAACAGGTTTTTTAATGAAACACTTTATATATTTAAACGAACCTAAATGTCTACATATCGCATTCATGATATACTAAAGTCAGTTCAATTTCATTCATTACACACATATGAATAATTGTCGCTTGAATATCGTTCAGTGACAATCATTTCATTCCTGATTAATCTGGACGACTCTAAATATAGTATATCAGTGCTCTAGTGTTTAAGGGAAAACATCTGTTAGAAAATTATTCAAATGAGGTTGTAACTATTCGACAAACCAAAAGACTTCTCCATGTCAAAATACGTTCCTAAAAAGAAAAAGTCAGGCATTAAATTTTGATTTTTCCCGATGATGAAAACAAACGTTTTGAAAATGTTTTGAAAAGCAAGGACATTTAAAGATATGCATTCAACATCAGATTAGCCAAAATATAATTAACAACTGGTATTTAACTATTTTTCCGATCTTAAAAAAACGTTTTTGAATTATGTCTTCAAATACAAAGGGGTTTCATTCAAACGCCATGGACTGAATGTACAATGACTTGGAACATTACAATAGAATTTGCCTAAATAGTCTCAATAACTTTATTGTTGTTGAACAGGTGCTCAGATACCAAAAAACAACTATTGAATGGCAAACAAGAAAGAACTCTTTTAACGATTCGATTTTAATATTATCTCATTTTATTCGATTAATAACACGTATTAAAATAAATCTGTCTCTCAAAAAGGTTCTTCAGGTACTTTTGCTAGTTCACATAAAAAGTGAAACCGATAATGATTGTCAATTTACAATTCCAGCCGTGTGATAGGTCATTGATTATCAGGATATTTAATTTAAACGCTAACGAGGCAACAAACCACGACTATATATGACACAAAACTAGTAAAATCACCACAAAAAAAAATAATCAAACAACCCTTTTATCGCTACTGTCTAAATATCACAATGCGACCTTCGATCGCTAACACTTTGACTTCACTGCAAGTTTAAGACAACCCTAGCCCCGGTTTGAGCGTAATTCTTTGCAGACAGACGATCAAGCGACATCTTTGAATTGAAGAACTTCTGGAGTAATACTTATAACAAAATTATTGGAAAGAAATCAAACATTTACCGTTATAATATATATAGACTGCCAATTTCAGTGAAACGTGCAAAAACAAAACAAAAATTTAAACAACCACAGGGACATTGAGATATAATTTGAGAGGAAAGTTCACAAAATTACGTTATATTGATTAAGAAGCAACACCACCTACTCGGGTCCGGTCAAAAGTATAGTAAAGGACGAAAAGAAGTACATACTCAAAAGACAAAATAAGTCATACCACCAAACTACTAGTACTAGCATAATTATAGACTATAAATTGGTTATTTAGGTTTCAAATTAACGACTAAGGAATTATGATCCTCTTTGACCGATAATTTTCAATAATATAAAAAAAACTATGAGTAAGATCTAAAAAGGAGGGCACGTTTTACCTTTTTTAAAGTTATATAGTGCATGTTTTGATGTATCGAAGTTTCTTTAACCAGTACTCTCACCTATGTAAATAATAGCATATTAACCCTGTCCCCATAAATACTTATATCTAAAAAAAAATATAGAAAGCACATATACTAATTGTAGATGATGTGTGTCTTATTAATACTTTAAAAGAACACAAATTGGCATGTTGATTAGAAAACACAACGGGGGATAAATGCAATACTTTTTTTATTGCAGATACTATCTGAATTTTTATGTAAACGCCAGATATTTATAGATTATCGTTGATCATCTCAACGAGATTGATTTTCTCGCTTGAACCGGGACGGCGAAATCGAGAAAAGCAATCGAGATGAGATGACCAATGATAATCTGTTTATCGCTATTCTACCTATGACGACGTTGTCAGTTTCATGTAAATTGCATTAGTAACGTCACGTGCCTCCTTAGTTTCTAGCGATAATTTTCCATCTCAAGCGAGTAGCATGATATGAAAAATTACCACAAAAAAAAGATCAAAGGAAAAATGCACAAAATAGCAATAAAAAACTTTTTTTACTTTCAAATTATTCATTTTAATACACAAAATAGCTCGATAGATATTTTAGTATAAATCAATACTAGTTTGTGCCCTAAATCTATGGCGTTATAACTAAAAGAAAAACACAATATAGTGAACGTTGAAAACATTGTAGAATTTCAAATATCACGTTTCATGTTTGAAACACTGCTAGAAAAAAGTGTTCGGTCCTATAGAAAATTGAGGAAAGAATTATCTATCATTTACTTTTAAAATTAAACAAACTTATTATTTTAATTATTTTTTTTGTTATTGTGCTTTGGTATTTTTGTATTCTTGTCTTTTGTTTTTGCTTATATGCTTTGTTTATTTCCCTTTTTGTTTTTCCTTGTTAACACATTTGTTTGTTTTATAGTCATTAAGATTATATCACAAATTTGTCTGTTGTACCCCTATTTTAGACATTTTAACCTATTATGTCTATTTGTTTTGTTCACACATGACTTTCCGTTTAGATTTTCCGTAAAGTTTGTTATTTTACTTTTTATGAAATTCAGTATTTTGAAATCCATTGAATCTTTTGTGATACATTGTATAATAAAATATATTGTCATTTGAAAATATATATGTGATAACATATTTACAGTAATACAATTATTTATAGTTACCTTATCTATAATATATATGAAATTAACTTGAAACTATAGTTCTTTATAATAGATAATTTTTACTCATTCTATCATCTTTAACTATATGGTTTTATGTATAATTGTAGCGCAGTAGAACCAAGGCAACATTATGCTGCATAACATCTACTTAGACTGTTAATTCTGTCTCAACTGTATTTATCTTATGTGTTGATGTATTAATTATCTTTTTATTACTTTACTGTTTGTTTTGCCAGTTCAATTCATTATTTTATAATTTAAAAACTTCACAATATCTGTCTGTAGAGAGTATTGTAGCATGTATAACTGTGGCTATTATACTTTAAAGAAATTACAGTTTCAAAATGTATTGCGCTTTCAAATATATTCACAAGATTTTATGTTTCTGCACCATTATGCAGGTTGAATGATTCAATGCATTGATGAACGAAAACAATACGTCAACACATAGTCAGAAATATGACAATAATTAAAAAACAAGTATATAACAATTATTTCCTTTCGTTCTGTTGACTGAGAACATTTAATTTTGTCGCTTTTCATAGACTCCCCCTTTTTTAATTTTTTTTTGGGGTAGAAAAATAATTAAGAAAAAGAAAACATTCCAATGTACATTTAAATCTTCAAAGATTAAAAAAAAGAAAAACCGTGTTAAACCAGATTTTCTTATGCCTCCTAATGATTAATTGAATTTAATATAACGAACCCCATTTTTGGAGAGAAATAATTTGTTTTTACTCAATCTGTGGTATTCAACGCACACAATAGATAGATTTCAATTGACAAAAATTAAGCAAGGGTTATTTACCTTTTGTCGCTATGTTGGAAATCCTAGCGCGTAATGTCTTCATAATATAAATCAGTCAAATTAAACTTATTATACTGACCGTTATACTTTAAAAAAAAAAGAGGTTGTTTTGTGTGCAATTTCAATTCCTCTTAGCCTTGTTAGATTTATCACTACTATCTGATAAGGATTTTTTATTAGAATTGTGTGACAAGTATGTTTCAATTTGGTAAGTCAAATAGCAGTTAAAATCATTCATCTATCCATTTAAAATTTTGGGAAAAAATATAGTCTGAAATTACGTCATATCGAAACACCTATCTATATGTAACTATTTATAATATCAAAGTCAAAAAAGCAAACTCATTCAATTATCCCTCTAAAATGGTGGTTAAGGAAAAACTTTAACTAAAACTACGTCATATCGGAACTACGTCATATGTAATTATTCATGTTATCATACGATATCATTGCATGCACTCATTTATCAGGTTATAGTGATAAGTTATTTGTTTTATTTAAACAAGTTGATTTGTTTAACATGTTTAATATATTTGCAAACTTAATAATTGACATTGAAATTGTATGAATTTTTCACATTAATGTACTTTTTGTTCAATTTGTTCGATCATTTTATTCTAACGAGTGCTTTAACTTGTTAATTTTATAATACACATGACCAAAACATATTTTTTGAATATCAGCAAAATTACTTAACTTAAATTTTGAATGACTGTAAATTATTGCTTGCATTTGTTATTGGGAATTCTACAGAATGGCAAACATGCGATAATAATTATTAAAGGAAATCAGCAAACAAATAATTATATGACTGTATCATATATCAGAACTCTAGTTCTCATTATTGCGTTACTCAGCAAGTTACATTATTTGCATTAATAAAAATCCTCGCAATTGTAACTGTTATCATCTAATTTTTTCAATATAAATTTCTTATTCTGTTTATGCATTTTTTCTAAAAACATACTTCTAGCGTGTTCATGTACCTATGTATGTTGGTGTAAATTTTTTGTTGTTTGATATTTAGCACTCATGATTACGGTAATCTGAGAAGTGCTCAGTACGCACACAATTTATAAAGAACTCTTTTTGTTTTAGATCATAAATGTAAGGCACGCGTATATGATGAAGAAACACCCGATTTCGTTCCATTTGTTAATAGAATTACCTCAGATTTAGTTTTTTACCTTCATTCTAATCTTTTTGATGCAATAATAAAAGGAGATATGATATAATTGTCAATGTAACAACTATTCATCAGAGTTGAAATGAAGTGGAACATTTGTAGTTATCAATTACATTATATTCAACTAGACTATTAATAAGATGAAAAACTACTTTTTCCAAATTTTGTTATATGGGGGCCATCGTTCTCGCGTTTATGACGATATTAAAAGAGGGGCGAAAAATACCAGAGTGACATTCAAACTCATAAATTGAAAATAAACTGACAAGTCCATGATTAAAAAAGAACCAGACAAACAGACAAACAATAGCATAATAAACACAACATAGAAAAATTAATCTTTATAAATATGCCTACCGATCAAAAAATTTAATATGTGGTGATTTGATTGATCTTTTTGTAAGAAGCCTTGAACTGGTCGATACAAAGTTGGCTTAAAGTACAATCAAAATAATAGATTTTAATATTCTTGATAAAAAACGGAAACAGTATGCTCAGATAATGAAATATGAAAGAGGGACGAAAGATACCAAAGGGACAGTCAAACTCATAGATCGAAAACAAACTGAGAACGACATGGCTAAAAAATCGAAAAACAAACAGACAAATAATAGAACACAACACACAACAAGTATATGTATATCTAGAAAATACATTGAAAAAACAGAACATGTTGTCGTTCAAAATTCCATTTTCTATAGATAAACCTAATGGTATTCCATGTCTTCATATAAAAAAAAGATGTGGTATAATTGCTAATGAGACAACTATCCACAAAAGACCAAAATGACACAGACATTAACAACTATAGGTCACCGTACGGCCTTCAACAATAAGCAAAGCCAATACCGCATAGTCAGCTATAAAAGGCCCCGATAAGACACTGTAAAACAATTCAAACGAGAAAACAAACGGCCTTATTTATGTAAAAATAAATGAACGAAAAACATATATGTAACACATAAACAAACGAAAACCACTGAATTGCAGGCTCCTGACTTGGGACAGGCACATACATCAATAATGTGGCGGGGTTAAACATGTTAGCGGGATCCCAACCCTCCCCTAACCTGGGACAGTGGTATAACAGTACAACATAAGAACGAACTATAAAAATCAGTTGAAAAAGGCTATACTCATCAGATGGACAAAAATACAAGTGGACGTGGCCCGGTACTTATACATCCCGACACAAAAAGACACAATGAACAGATCTGAGAGTACTCGCAGTTATCTGACAGCTAGTTCAAAGCCACTAACATCTAATAAAAAAATCATGCATCTAAGACTAAACTATCAATCCGTACACATTTAACATCCAATGGATTTAGTGTAAAGACGTCATAAACAGCCAGAGAAAAACATGACCTTGTGCAATGCCAAGTTACAGGTATCGACAGATTGTAGATCCATGAATATGTGTATGCATATAACATACTATTAATATTTAGATAGCTTTTAATTTACTGATAACAAAATCAATATTTATACCAATAAAAAAAAATATTCAATGAGCTTATTACAGTGTTGAATAGGTAACCTTTTAGGATAAGTTTATTTAAAGGAGCGACAAGTTTACATGGATCATTTCTAAATTTCCGGGCACGGGTAACAACATTTCCGTAAAAATGAGGATGTGCTATCCCATTTGAAATAAGTTTTCTTCAGGTACAACCAAACTTCGAAACCAAATCTTTATATCTATGATTCGTTAAAATCAAAAACGTCACAACAGACACGGGCATAGCGAACACGTTGTGAAATATAAACACCGTAAGATGGTGCCAAAGGAACATCACCATCTAAAAATGGAAAATTAACAATAGGGAACGAAAAATCGTCTCTTTTGTCGTAAATTTTAGTGTGGAGTTTCCCGTTTAAAACCGAAATATCTAAAATCCAGGAAAGGATAGTTATTAGCTAATAAATTTGATTTATTTAAAATAAGTTCATTGGGGTAAATTTCAGCAGTATATTGAGAAAATTCTTGATAATTTAACGAAAAAATATCATCAAGATAACGGTAAGTGTTATTGAATTTATCAATTAAATGCAATTTCGACGGGTCTTTACTGAGTTTAGTCATGAACTGTGATTCGTAACAGTACAAAAACAAGTCTTCTATTAAAGGGGCACAATTAGTGCTCATGGGGATACCTTCAACCTGTCGATCAACTTTGTTGCCGAAACGTACATAAATATTATCAAGGAGAAAATTAACAGCTTCAATCATCTCATCACACCTCCAGTAAGTATATCTAGCATATTTACCTTTCTCATTAGAGAAGAAGGCTTTAAATGAGTTGCAGCAAATATATCTACTTTCAGCTTTACCAAACGACCATTTAATTAAATAGGAAAACTTTTGTTTTAATAAGATAGTGTGGAAGTGTAGTGTAAAGAGTAGAAAAATCAAAAACTATTAACAGAATCAAAAGGACCATCAAAAGCACGTAATTTATCTAAAACATCCAAAGAATTTTTTACACTCCAAAAATGGTTTATACCACTATGTTCATATATTTTATTACAATAGTTTATGATAAGCTCTTTAATAGTAGTTAATGAACTAGTTAAGAGCACTGAAAAATTAGTTGTAGAACCCTTACTAGAGGCCGAGATGAAACGATATTTAAATGGTTGTTTGTGTTGTTTAGGTAGCCAATACATAGTAGGGACCTTCAAATGTTCAGAAGAAGCCTTAAGCTTTGATGTGGGTGTGATATGCTTGTTTACTATATGACTCTTTGTGGAGCGGATGGACTTGAATGTAGATGAATTTAAAATTTCATTCTTAAGAACGTCCGTGTGGTATTTACGGCATACCACCACCACATTGTTGGCTGCTTTGTCGGCCGGTACAAACACAAACCGCTTTGAAAGTATTTGAAGTTCATTTTTTATTGTGGAAATAGGTGTAGTATGTACTCTATTATCTTACTTCTAAATTATTTCCAAAATGTGATATTCTCTTATCTACCACATTCATACATTTATTTAAATAAGAATCAAGAGATTTTTTATCAGATTTTTCCCGTTTACACCATTTTTTACAAAACGAGGAAAGAGCATCTTTGGTGACTTGACGACACTCTTTCCATCTTTTTTAGATGGAGGACGATATTGTGGTCCTTTTTACAAAAAGTTGTTTACCTCTCTGTCCTGGACGGTATTGAGGTCCCCTGTCATAACATAGCCATAGGGAACATATCTAAATTTCGACGATTCACAGTTTCAAGTTAAGGGAGTATTACTATCTATATTCACGTCTGATGTAACCGACGTATTAAATAAAAATTAAACTTCTGCTGGGTATTTTGTATGTGTATGAAATTATAGGTGGTTCTATCTTATCAAAATATGGAGGTACAAAGTTTTGAACGGTAGAGTCATTAAATATACTAGATAAGTTGATAAAATCAATACCTCTGCTAAGATATTTAATTTTCAAAAAATGACGTTCATGATCTTCAGGTTTGTCGATACGCGGGAACAGCCTATGGTGGCAAAAAACCTGTAATTATACGAAATATTCATACAGTAAGCCGAAGAATGAGATGGTGTCACACTCTTTGAAAATATCGTGTAATTTACTAATGGGTATTTGACCCAGTTTACATAATAATTGATGCCTACAATTATTGTTAAATATGGATAGGAGATTATCAAGTGTATAATTCATACGATTTTTAACTCGTTCATTTCGATTGATACGTTTCCCATGAGACCTATTATTTCCTTGTTTTTTTTATCAATAATATTCTTGATATCAATAGAAGAAGTAGTATATATGTTCCCTTGTCCAAGTATATTGTCATTTAGACCCAGGGGATAAGCTGTTTGAAGTCGTTTAATCCAAGACAGTTCGATAATTTTACGGGAATCTTCAAATTGTTTTTGCGACTGACCTTGTTGTTTCTGAGCCGGGTGGTTGAAATCTAATAAATTTAATATTGTGGTTGTGTTTACCTAAATGTTGATAAATTATGCTTTTGAATTTCTTAGGTTTTCGGAAGCGGTATAGATGTTCCTGTGTTCGTTTGAAAAATTCCCGTCCTGTTTGTCCTACATATTGTATACCACACTTGGGCTTAGTTCATGTAACCAGATAAATGAGGCTTTGGGCTTTTCATGTTATGTCACAGGAAAAGGAAAGCGAAAAAGCTCTCCCGTTCACTGTTGACCTTATAGTATTATCAGGAGATAATCTAGAACAGGTTTGTCATTTTCTGGCACTGCACGGAAATATTTGTGGATATCAACGTGCATTTTTATTGAATAATCTGGCTGTAGCAGCATTGCCACCTTTAACACAATTATAAAAACTGCTAAATTTAGATGGGGAATTTCGATTGACGGCGTTAGAATTAATATTTGGAATAAGATTTTTATAGCACATTTTATAGCACGTGAATATCCTTGAGGGATTGGAGTTTAGTGTTTTCTTACCATTACGTAAAATCATGATTATTTAAAGGGTTATGAGAAGATAAAATGAGACCGGAAGTCATAACATTGAATTAAGAGTTACAATAACGGAATATATAAACAATTTATAAAACAGTCGAAGAATTCTTATAAAAACTAAATTGAACAGCCCGACAAACAATGACGTGATATAACAAGACTGACATGAAACAAATATAGGTCCGAGAAAACAGTTATGATGTAGTGAATTTATCTATAACAGAAAACAATAAAAATCTTTTAACAAAAATAAGCACGTGCTCGATTCAAAAAATATTTTTAAAGTTTAGTGTATTAATTTTGGGACACATCCTAATTTATGACCTTTTCAACCTGGACCAGATCACTAATTTATCTTAACATAAAATTACTATAAACTGTTTATACATATAATTTCCATTCCATATGACTATATTATGCATATGATATAAGGAAATAAAATTGAAAGGTGTATGAATCAAATGTACATGTCTATGCAATTGTCTTTTGTAACGACGATTTTTAATTCATTATGATTTTGTGGAGTATGTTAATTCACAACTTTTATAACCACAGAGCAACAACTTTTATCTAACAACTTTTAGTTTGTCAATATTTATATTACTAGTATACAGCATACGCAATATATTAAAACGTCTGGAGTTTACGTTTTAAGTGTATCCATGACATCGTTTATGTTACTCATATTGCAACACATAGGCCCAAACTATCCCCTCCACGAAATAGTTAATTACTGTTTTTTTTTAATATTGAATCCACCAATTCGTTAAACTTTGGGGCCCGATTTTAACATTGGATTACACTAAGGTTACTTCCTCGTTTTCTTTTGCACTTGCGCTGAAGTTGAATTCACTCGATTTTACTTGTTTTAAACTTCACTGACCAATGTGATCGCTGGCTTCATCATTTAATGATGAATTTAATATCCTTAAATAAAATACTCACCCTTAAGATAGCACAAGTGTATCTTTCGATATCATATTTTCATCGCTTTGCTGAAGTGCTTCCTTCATAATAATATACATATATATATATCAAGCAGTAAGGTTATTTTTTAGTTTTAACACTTTCAAAAGAAATGATGTTTAAAATTATACTGCTGTCTATCTGTATACATTTTATAGATTCTGTATCAGTAAGGAAAGGCGACGATATTACAACAGTCGAGTTTAAGAATGACGAACGGCCTATTACGGGTGAGTGTTATATTGAGAATTCAGAGTTTAATTAAAATGAATTGATTCATAAAACATTATTTAAAATACGTGCATCTATACGACTGCTGAATATAGTACATTTAATTTTATGTCAATGAGACAACGATCAAAAAAAGTTCAAATGACGTGTTTGCTTAGTAAGATAACAAATAAAAGTAACTAATAAACCTTTTTTTTTAAATTTATGAACTAGAGTACCTGCTATAATCCCTGATTTTCGTTGGGGTTCATGTCATGTAGTCTAGCTTTTCTAGTGTTTTGTTAATTTGTGTATGTCTTTTCGTCTTTTGTTCTTTCTGCTATCTTTTCGACTTAATGTATGTAGTGTACATAACGAAGAGACTAACACAATTTGTATAGTCCGTTCTTATGTTGTACTGTTATACCACTGTCCCAGGTTAGGGGGGTTGGGATCCCGCTAACATGTTTAACCCCACCACATTATTTATGTATGTGCCTGTCCCAAGTCAGGAGCCTGTAATTCAGTGGTTTTCGTTTGTTCATGTGTTACATATTTGTTTTTTTCGTTCATTTTTTTACATAAATGAGGCCGTTAGTTTTCTCGTTTGAATTGTTTTACATTGTCTTATCGGGGCCTATTATAGCTGACTACAACGGCTTTGCTCATTGTTGAAGGCCGTCCGGTGATCTATAGTTGTTAATGTCTGTGTCATTTTGGTCTTTTGTGGATAGTTGTCTCATTGGCAATCATACCTTATCTTCTTTTTTATAACTCAAAGTCTAAACACTTTGTGTTAGTCTTCTTGTCGTTTTTTGGGTGTTTATTTTGCCATGATGTTGTCGGTTTCCTTTAGGTAGATGGGTTTTGTTGTCCCTTTGCCATAATGTATATTTCGCATTTTTAAATGAAAAACTTATTTTCATCCTAAAATGTTACTACACTGATCCCTCCATTTTAATTAGTGTTAACAATTCAGGGCAGTCAATCGCTCATTGTCTTGGTTTTTTTTTATTACAGAAAATTTTACACCAAGCTTACCTATACCTGCAAAGAAAGAAATAGACCTGCTACGACAAACTGTTCGTGATCTATCAGTGGAACTGCAGACCTTGGAGGATACACATGAGAAAGGTGATTTCTATATTATTATATGTAGCCCAAGTTTGAATATTATTCTTTTTTATGTTATTGTTAAATTGTTGATTATTTTTTACACAATTTTATATGACTAGAAAATCTATCTAGTGTTTTTGAAGAATGATTCGAAAGAAATGACAAAAAATATAAGTCGCCAAATCATCATTGACAATCGAATCGAAGAATATGTTTTTGATGCAAAACTCGTATTTGTAAATCATACTGTGAGGAATTAAAATACAGTCGAGCAGTGTATTTCAATGTAGTAAAACATTAACTATTTTCACGTTTATTAAAAAAGGTCTTACAGAATTGTTGAGCATTTATAGTCTTTTGTTATCTAAAGTTTTAAAACAGTAATAAAAATTAACATTTGAACGATTACAAGGCAGCTATGAGAGAACTATAGGTTGCATTTCTGTAAATATTGACAATGCAATTTCCCATTGGAACTCTGAACTTACCCCTACCTCGAATGAAGGGGTACCACAGATTTCAATGTAAACAATATGCACATGTATATTTACTGGTAACATTCCCAAGTTATGTCTCTATGAAGATGGAACACAGAGAGCTTAACTGGGAACCAGTATGTAAACAAAATTAATTTTCTACGAATATTCTAAATCTCCCCAAAAGAGGCGTGGTTTGAGAAACAGCTGTATTTACAAAGTGCAACCTATAGATCTGTTTCAATTTCCAATGCATATCTCATGTTTGTATACATTCTATTTTATCTGTACATGTTAAAAAGAGCAAGCATAAACTGAAAAATACATGCAATTGTTAATTTTCATTTGAACTTTGTTTGCAATATGAACTATAGTTTGATTTAATAAAGTACTCGACATATTATCATATGTTTTGCTGTAATCGGTACGCATCCAAATTTTGGACGTTTACAGATTATTACCTTAAAAAACATTTGTACCCAGCATGTTTTTAAGTTAAGATACTGCAGTATTTTCATTCAGAGTGCAATTATGTATTTTAGCTATTTCCTTTGCAGAGAAAACAGATCCTGTTATGTTTTATGCTGTCATTAGGAACAAGGCGTTTACCTATAACGTAGACACAATAATAGTGTTTGAGACGATTATCGTTAACGATGGTAGCCATTACAACAACCTTGACGGAGTGTTTGTAGCACCCCAGAAAGGAACCTATCTTTTTGCCTGGACTGTAACTGGTAGCGGCAGTAATTTTATTATGACTGAACTAGTGGTTGAAAATAACATAATCATCGGAACTGGAGAGCGTAGCAATAATGGAGGGCATCCATCTGGAGCTATGACGTCATTGTGTAAAATGGAAAAAGGAGATCATGCCTGGATAAGGACAACCGGCTCAAACGCCGGACACTATCTTTATAGTAGTGATAATTATCCACAGTCAGGCTTTCTCGGGCATTTGGTTCTAAAAGAATAGCGAACAAATCAATATATGTTTTCATTTAAGCAGAAGATAAGCTAAAACAGTTTTAATAATACAATAAAGGTATCGTTTGCTTGAAAGTCTAGGTTAGAAAAAATCTTTCATATTAGAACATTATGTTTTTTTATTAAACATTGATACATGAAACTTTCTTATTATATTTCTGAAGAAAGAAAAGCATAGCATCGCTCAAGTGTTAACCAAATTTAATCAAAAGAAATATATAAACCATCTATTTAAATTGTCATCAGTTTTACCTTCAGTCAAAAGGTTATGTCAAATATTTTTATATTTATTTTTTATGTTTCAAGTTGCCATTTAATGCTTTATATTAGGTTCTCTTGGTCTATTTTAATTTTTCCATCTCTTTCGCCAAAACATTATATTTGCGGCCATGTTTCCGTTTTTTCCGCAAATGACAACTAACATAAAAATATTTTTCTTTAAATTGTTCCTTCTTTCTAAAAGTCAGATTCCCCCATTTGTAAATCTGCGTTGTAATGACTTAACACTGAACATTTACATTTCAAAATGACAAAATCATAATTCCTTCTGAACCTCGTGGAACACGAGATTTATCTTCAATACACTACAAACCAGTAAAACTTTGAAATGGTCTATTTATGTACTCGAACATTCTGAACTGGTCTGAAATTTACTTAATATTTACTTAATATTTATCGACCTAGTCTTTATCATACTCGACTGTGCATATTTGTACTTGTCCTTATCTTTTTGTTAAAAGACAACGAGGAGACGTTAAACTATGATTCAAATAAGTGCGTTGGAAACTTGTAAATAAATTCTTTAGGTGACATATAGCCCTTTGTGTAATAGTGTATGGCATATGGTGCAATTGTAGAAAGTGTATGATGCTATGGCGTATGGTGTAGGGGGAATGGTGTTATATATTGATAAGAACTTATTTTCAATTTTATACATACGATATATATATAAAAATCTAAAGTACGATTTTTTTTATCAATCATTAATGAAAGTGAAATAGTGAAATAACTTATTTATTTTAGTAGCCAGTATGGTTCGATTTTGTCAAAAAAAGCGAAGAAACATTTATGATGAATTATTCACTACAAGTGAATAATTCGACCTCATTGAATCCGTATTCATGTGAACTTCAATTTGAGCCCTTAGAGATGAATAATGCAGGCATTGTCCGTGTAAAGATATATAAAGGACAAGAAAGTCAACAATAAAAGTAAAACAAAGGTAAATCTTTTGATTTACTGATTCGATCCATAAAGAAAACTTTCTTATGCAGGTAAAAACTATAATAAACACATATTTTTAATCTATGATATGAAATTAAACAGACTATAAAACATCTAATTGCACGAGTTGCTTACTCTATTTATATCTTTATTTATGTTCATATTGCTTATATGGTCATTGGAGGTGTTAGGGGTCGACTATATAGTTAACTAGATGCCGTATAGACTAAAATACACACGACACAAAGCTACATGTTATCGACCTCATGACATACTGATTGTTTATTTAAGACTTACAATTGTTTCTATTAATGTTATTCATTGTTATAAATCAAATATGAGAATTTGAGTCAAATCGGTGAACAATAATTTGACAGCTAGTGCCCCTTTTATATACAACATTGTGATCAACATTCTTTTTTTCTAAATAAATAAATAATTTTGTTGTCGCACGCTTTCTTTGAAATTTAATTGCATTATGGTGTAATGTGAAGGTGTATGATGCAAAGGTGTAACGCGCATAATGTAATGGCACACGATGTATGGTGTATGGTGTATGGTGTTAGTGGGAAGTTTACACTATTCAAGGACTGTATGATACCACTTAACTACATCATTTCGTAAAATTAAACAATCAACACATAGCTACAGCTACATGTATACAATGCACTCAGCTGATAATTGATTTTCTGTCAAAGTCGGAATGATCCGTGATTAGTTCAAGGTAGATGCCGATTATTGTCGGATCAGGTAAAAACCGAGAAACCCGACAAAGAGAAACATTATTTAAGAAATCGAATATTATATTTTTTTCGCCAAATTCCTTCACCAATATCAATTTTGATCGCCACAATTTTTATGTTTTCGCAAAATACGAAAATGATGAAACCCTTTATATCTATTAATTAGATATCAATCAATCAAAAGACATATTAACACAAGTGAACCTACACTCAACGAATAAATTTGATCTTTGATGCAATGTAAATACGAAATCAATAAAATAATCAATAAATGAACTCATCATATATATCAGGATTGAAATTAAGTATGTGCGCATTTCGTCTACAGAAGACTCATCAGTGACGCTCGAATCGAAAAAAAATTAACTGATTTCGGGCAAGGTGTCTATATGGTAAAATAAAGTTAATAAAGGCAAATACGATTTTTTTGCCAATTAAAACATATATGAATTTTGAACGATATATGCGATATAGTTTCATTATCGTAGCCACATTCAGTGCACCGTTCACTGTTAAAAATATAAAGGTCAAATAGTCACCGGATTTTGGATTTTTGCATCACAATGAAGGATTCTTGTTTACTACATTTGAAAATGCGTGTGCCAAGTCAGGAATATGGCAGTTGTTGTCCAATCGTTGGATGTGTTTTGTCATTTGATTTTGCCATGTGATTAGGGACTTAACGATTAAATTTTCCTCGGAATTCAGTATTTTCGTGATTTGACATTTTTTCGTAGACTAGTAACCACGTACAGTTGTTAAGCACCAGAACATGAAGGCATTCCTTTTATGAATGAGTGATGTTCAAACTTATTTCAACTATATTATTTTGGAGGGATATGTATCTTTCGCTGATTGTGTATTTTAAAATAATTATAATGATCTCATTTAATAATTGTAGGTTATTCTATACAGGCATTTTCCAATATTGTCACTGTTAATGTATTTGCCTTTCAGAAATATGATTTCCTACCTGCCGACGGTTTTCAAGAAACACCTATTGGTATTGGGCTTAGAATCGAAAGCTTACTAGCTTTATCTTGACTCGTGCTATTAAAAACTGTTTGAATACGATTTTCTCCGTTAATTTTTCTAATGTGGTGGATGATCAATAAGGTTGTTGGCTTATGTGGAAATAATGTGTCCAATGACAGATGAAAAATGTCAGGATCAAAAAGAAATAGTGTATTCGTTCTTTCTGATTTCGACGAAAGTTGACCTATTAATACCATTATCACGAGATATAAAATTAGTAAATGCGTTCACAAAAGTATTTCTTTACTGTCTTCATTCGTAATGATAGTTTTAAAACATTTTAAAGTATAAAAACATATGTACACATATTAACTGTTGACAGTGCTTTGAAAAATGATCATAATCAAATCTAATCACAACCTGTAAATCATGTGATGCTGACAAAGTCTGTGAAATAAGTTTTGAGATTATTTAGAAAAATATGTTATAAATTAAATCAGTTCATAAATATGACTACTGTACTGATTATCTTTTTGAGGACTGAGAGTCAAACACCCTTGGTATCGAACCAGTGTAAGTAAATAGAAATAAAATTTTATCAATTTCGTGCATCCTAAGCGAAATAAAATTTAATGTTGCATTGTTGCTGAAAGCCTAAACGTAAATAGCAATATAACCTAATTGGTCCTTAATATAAAATAATATTCATGATAGGTCCAGTTGGTCAATTAGTCTAAGGAAGTTTAGTCCTGAGTTTCTAATAAATTCCAACATTATTCTATAGGGAATTTTAGATTTTTAGTTTAAACATATTTTATTTGCTCAAAGCGAAAAAGGATCAGACACAAGTAAAACATACTTATAAAGTCTTCTCCACAATACAATATATATAACAATACAAATTGAACGTGAGCATGCATCATATAATATAAACAACATAAATATAACTTATCTATACTGAAAAAAGTAGAGGGAATGAGGAAAGAACGACAGAGATTAGGTTGATGATGATAATGATGATGATGTGTGTTTTACCTATGTTGATACTATACTACGAGGAATCGTTTTGATCTCTTTATAAAATTGAATACTTGTTTAACAATTTGCACATTTTGATCATAGGAAAGAGTGTCTTTTCCAAAAACCAGTAGTGTTAAGTCCAAATCGCAGCCTTCGGGAAGCCAGCTGAGACCATTAAACAGAATAGCCCTTTCATTTAGATAGAAAGGACAATCAAAGAAAAAATGGTGCATGTCCTCAATATCCAAACCACATTTACATGTTGGATCAGATATAATGTTAGCTCTAAACAAGTCACAATTCAAGAACGATGCCGAACATCTAAATTGGGTTAATATTATGTTCAATTTTCTTGGACCATATACATAATGTTTTAAGTTAGATTGATTCTCATTTCGAATGTCGTAGTTTTTTAATTCTACTTTGAATTTTGATAGCGAGTCTACATTTCGAACTGATATGTTCAAATTATTCCAAAGTTTAATTGTTGATGGGATAAAGGATTGGGAAGTTAGTGTCAGCCTGCAAAATGGTAAAATGATATCTTGTCCATTTCGCAAGGGATATTGTGTTGTACTTTGAATTTTAGGGGGCACAAGGTTACATAAATATTCAGGGGCATTATTATTCTGAATTTTATAAAATAATTGTAGTTTTCTTCTTTTTCTTCGTTCCTCTAAAGTTTCCCAACCAACCTCTTTTAAGACAGTCTCAGAGTGTGTGTAAACAGGCAAACCTGTTACAATTCGTGCAGCTTCAAGTTGTAGCTGTTCTAATTTAATTGAATAACCTTTTCCGCAATTGTCCCATACTTCAGTTGCATATTCAAAAATTGGTCTAATAAATACTAGATATAATTTTTCCTTATTTTGTCGGCTAAGTTGATATTTGAGTTTTCGCAGTATATTCAGATGTTTTTTAACACTATTTAATATATTTTCAACATGGTTGTTCCATTTTGCGTCACTTCTAAATGTAACCCCTAGATGCTTATGAGATCGCACAATTGGTATTTCTTTGTTGTTCATAGTAAAATTAAGGTTTTGTATCTCATTATTTGAAAACATCATAATTTCTGTTTTTTTCAGGATTGAAAGACATAAGCCACTTTCTTTACCATTCATCCAGCTGTCTCATGTCACGACTAACAACTGACTGTATAAGTTCCTCGTCGTGACCCGAGTAACTGAATGAAGTGTCATCTGCAAATAGTCTGCATAAAGAAGTTAACTGTTCAGCAATATCGTTAATATATATGATAAACAATAAAGGACCAAGAACGGATCCTTGGGGTACACCAGCTGAAACATTGCAAAAAGTAGAGGATGATTCATTAATGATAACCTTTTGTTTTCTTTGATATAGGTAGCTAGTGAACTTTTAGATAAATGTGTTATTAGTCTGATTTATGAGCTGATAAACTGTAGGAACTAACAGTGCTGGAAAATACAATTTACCAATAAGAAATATAAATAACTGTTTTAGTTTTTTATTTAGTTAAATTCTAGGAAACTTTAATACGAAAATTAATGAAATCGGAGAAGCTATGCATTTCTGAAAATTCTCAATACACCTTATCGCTATTTCCGCTTGACCCGAGAATCTGTTCCGCTTGAACTATTGGCGTCATACAACAATCACTTTTCCATTGTGGCGTCAGATATTTTGAATTATGACGTCAAAATTTTACGGGAACCTGTGTGATGTCCAGTAATGGCGGACAAATAGCGATAAGGTGTATTACTGCGTATAATGTTTTCTTGAAAAAAGGGATTATTAAATATAAAGTTTTTATTGGAATTTACAAAAACATGTTTTTATTTTTAACAACAATAGCTGTACTTTTGATCCTTTTTAGTTAATTAGCTCTTCATCTCTCTAATAGTTTTAAGATTTTGGAATATTTTAGCCTTGTGCACTGAAGAAATATGTATTGTCAAAATGCATATCTGGTGCCGACAAATATGGAACCGTTGATTTTATAATCGCATTACGTTTATATATCTAATTTTACCTTGCGTAGTACTAAAATAAAACAATAGACAAAATGTTCCTCATCTATAACTTTTAAAATTTGAACGTCCTCAAATACAAAGAAAAGACATTCGAAGAAAACATGATTTTTTCCCGTTTCACAATTAGACAGATGGAAATAGATGACCAACCCTTGAAAATTTTACTTTTGACGGCTAACGTGAGTATGATTTAACGTGTATTTTTAGGGGTTTTTTTGTAAAATTTATCCATACAAAATTGTATGTCGTCTTCCGTTAAGTCATGTCCGTCTTTTTTCGACTCATAGTTTTGATAGATCTAGAACTTTTTTTGTATATACCCCTCTTTTCTTCAACCAATGAAAACATTGTAGACATAGATCTAATATAACATGTAGCAGAGAAGACAATTCTGCAGAAAAAAATTCAATTCTTCAAACTCGCTCTCATTTAATCAAAACCAGACAGTTCAAAGAAAATGCGTGAAAAATATAAATGCATAACACAAGTGTGACGAGGCAATTTCTGTCATAACGGGAAAATATACGTGTATTTCGGGAAGCATCTGATTATTTTTGAAATGCTTGTTGTCATGTTTTAAAGACAAATCCCTCTATTGTTTATGCGCATATACAAGCGCAACAGTACTATGCCGTCAGCGGTTTTGACGTCGCGGTTTCCGCGAACTCGAAACGTTAATGAGAGTCATTCCTCTTTGAGCCGATGAAGAGAGTGAAAATCGATCACAATCGTTTTGAAACGTAGATTTGCCGAGTAGAAAACGAAAATTGTTTTTATATAATAAACATGTTCAAGAATTGGATATATACATTAATTATGTGAATTTAGTGTAGCAGTAACAAACAACAAAAAAGCAAATAAAAAAATATATGAATAAAAAGAGAGTCAACTATACAACACTCTAACTACAAAAAACACACAAAACGTCTGTCAAGAAACGAAACAAAATCTGGATACTCGACAACAAGATGAGCCAATCAAATTGTAATATAATACTGATTTCCATAATTTCCTACATGTATGGAATTATCTGTTCTTGAGAGTCAATCTCTTTGGTAGGTTTTTAATTGTATTTATATTTCCACAAGTCATTAAGAAAGTACGAAAATCATCAATAATGTCATCAAAATTCAATGCATCTATAGCAATAGGTACATTTCGTACATATATACCTGTATATGGATATTGCAAATTGCACATACGTATTTTGAATGTGCACGGCGATTACGTTTTTACACGAATATTATATTTAAATTTCTGATAAACACAAACGCAGACGAATATATAGTTGGTCAACTAATTCGTTATGGTAATCGTGTAGTGTCGATTTCAATCTTTCTTTCTCGTTTATCTCTAAGCTAGTGTCTTTCGTGTTAATATGAAGTTTGCACAATTTGAACAAGTAAGAGCGTATGTAAAGATAAATTGAAACAAAGGAATGTCCAATTTAAGAACGTTGTTGCATGGCACTTTTGTTTTGGTTTTTAGAAGGTTCTGTATCATTTCTACTTCATAAAAGCACAAATACAAGTCGACCATTAAAAGTGCAAGTTATTGCGCATTAGATTTTCGAATGTGTATGGAAATATTCATCCACAAAACTCAATCTGCAAGACATGCATTTTATGTATTTGTTGATAATTAGTGTGATTCTGAGCAAAGTAAGATAAGTAATGATCTTTAACATGATATTTCTATCCACGATTTGAATTTATTCTAATTAAACAAAGTACCATAAGACTATGTAATTGATATTTCTATAAAGCATGGAGATAAGAAGTGTTAAGCTTAGAAAATTCGAAAGTTTGAAATGTAAAATTAGTGATTGAAAGTTTTTAATTAGATCTTTAAAACATTGATTTCATCAACCGACATATGATTGTCATTTCTGTTTGAATATACCTAAACATACCATTTGTGATCTTTTAAAACAGAAACAACAAATAATGCCAGAAGAAACGCCTATATTACATTCTCAATAAAATTTAGTTCTAATTTGTTATATTTCTGAACTTATCCTTCCATGAATGATCTTCAATATATGTGGGATGTTTTATCTGCTGTGAATTCCAATTTATATATTACACAATAGACCTAGTTTGAGAGTTTGTTATCAATAATCGGAAATAATCGAAAATGAGTCAAATGCTCTTCAACTTCGATTTGTTTCTAGCGCCATCGATGCATCTAATGAAAACACGAAACACGTGATTTGCGAAACGAATTATACGTCTGGTTTCTTTGGTATCTATTTTTAATATATACCAGCTTTGATAAATGTTTGGTATGACTATAAGTTTGCACTTCTGTTTTCGTACTATGAACAATCAAATTATTTATTTTGTAAAATATATTTCCGAATTTCATTATTGTATACGTTACTACAAATCGAGTTTTATTTACCTTTGAACATAATATTATTTGACGGCATGTGTCTAAGGCTATGATTGTCTTTCTGATATCCCGCTGCATCTGATTTCACTGTCCTAGGTCAGGAACCTGGTGTTCAGTGGTTGTCGTTTGTTGATGTGGTTCATTAGTGTTCCGCTCGTGTTTTTAAATAGATGAGACCGTTAGATTTCCTGTTTTAATGGTTTTACAGCAGTAATTTGGGGGGGGGGGTCCTTTTTAGCTTGCTGTTCGGTTTAAAACAATGCTCCGTGTTGAAGACCGTACTTTGCTCTATATTGCAAATTGTGACTTGGATGGTGAGCTATCTCATTAACACTCATACCACATCTTCTTATATCTATGAGTTTTATAACATTATAGTAACAGCAGAAGTGAACTTTCGGTAAAAATGAAAAAAAAGCATTAACTAAATTCATGCGGCCGCAGATTTGTGCTAGATTAACCTTAATCCAGAAGGCCCAAAGCCGAATATTTGAAAGCCAAGAATGTATGAGGACCAAAACAGATGAAAAGCTATATGACAATAAAACATAACAAATTACCAAATCAAAGTTAAGTCAACTTTGTCTGAGGGAGTTGAAACTTCAATGTCTTTATATTATTATAAAAATGTATCGACGAACATTTATATAAAGTTTTGTTATGTTCCTGGTATAATATTAGGCAGGCATTACCTGTGAAAGGGGACGAAGTCTGTATGATTTTTTTTTTAATTCAAACATATCTTAATTTCAAAACGGAAATACCGTAACGTTTCCGATTTTGGTTCTGTTGTTAGAGATTTTAGTTGTGGCGTTATTTAAGTTATGACGTCATATGCAATGTAAATAAAGAAATGCTATCATTAGGTAAAGTTTTTTCATAGCAAGGAATTATTTAAAATGAAATTGTTCTTGCGTTCCTTCCTATTTTATACTAGACTGAAAAAAATGTATATTTTACTCAAAGTTTCATGCAAACGAGACCGGAAAAAGGAAGTACATTGTAGATTTCTGCGCAGATGCGGGAATTCAAAACATGACATAAAAAAAGTTTGAACGATTTTGAGTATAATGAAAATTTCGGGAACTTTTTTTTTTATTGAATTTTCTACTTTTATTGGGGACTTCGTCCCCATATAATGCATGGCTACTTGGTACTTGAGTCTCCAGATTGTATAAACCTGGTCATTTATAAAAACATCATCTGTCACCATTTGTGCAAAATCAATGGCAAAATCCATATGTCAACGTATATCTTTAACGGTGTGTGCACGTTTTTCCAACATATGATAATTAGACTAAAACAACATTACGAATTTAGGGGTCCAATTAAGGAATTGCATGAATTCCCAAGATTGAAGAATTAAACATAAAAGAGGGACAAAAGATACCAAAGGGACAGTCAAACTCATAAATCTAAAACAAACTGACAACGCCATGGCTAAAAATGAAAAAGACAAACAAACAACTGTACAGCTCACACGACACAACATAGAAAACTAAAGAATAAACAACACGAACCCCACCAAAAAACTAGGGATGATCTCAGGTGCTCCGGAAGGGTAAGCAGATCCTGCTCCACATGTGGCACCCGTCGTGTTGCTTATGTGATAACAAATCCGGTAAATAGTCTAAGTCGGTAGGTCACATTCATGAAAGGGAAGGGGACTGTAGTTACGACGTAAGGAACATATCCGATATCATTTGTGATACGGTTATTCCATAACGGTCAACCAACTCGTGATGGCGTCCGTTAAATTTACGAAGGGATGATTTCAACTTCACCATTTGGAACTCTTGGTTTAATAGCTTTCTTGTGAACAGCAACACTCTATCAAGAAAATCATGATAGGAAATGCAAGCACGGGAATATCGTATCAATTGGGAGATATATACCCCGTATGCAGGTGCTGCTGGCATGTTGCTACTTAGAAATGGAAAGTTCACAATTGGAAAGCTGAAATCATCTCTATTGTCGTAAAGTTTTGTTTTCAACCGACCCTCATTGTCAATTTCTAGATGTAAGTCAAGATATAAGGCCCACTTAACTGTATCTGTAGTATCCTTTATCTCTAGCTCGATTGGATAGATGCGTTCCACATAGTCACCATATTTTGAATTATTTAGTGAAAGAACATCATCTATATAGCAAAAAGTAGAGTTAAAGGATAGTGCTAACTTCTTATCTTTCTTCCTAAGAAGTTCCTGCATGAAGTCAGCCTCATAATAATAAAGAAACAAGTCGGCAAGTAGAGGGGCACAGTTTGTTCCCATTGGAATGCCGACAGTCTGTTGAAAAACACGTCCTCCGAACGTAACAAATATGTTGTCAGTCAAGAAATCAAGCATCTTGATAATATCAGTTTCAGAGAATTTTTTGTTCGAATCAGAGTGATCCTTTACAAAGTAGGATTTATCCCTACCTAAAACAAGATACTTGTATCTACGTTGGCCATTCTTTTTTACGAAGCATAGCAATACCAACTCTTTCAATTTGTCTTTTAGTTTGGAATGTGGAGTACTAGTGTACAGAGTAGAAAAGTCAAATGTTTTAATACTGTTACAAGATGAAAGAGAGTTAGATTGTATGTACTCTAAAAGATCTTTGAAATGTTAAGTATCCACATCTGATTCACGCCCCCTCTAGAATAGGCAGTTTCACAATAACTTTGAAGCCCGTCTTTGATTGCTGATAAAATAGATGTTAATAATTTAGAAAGAGGTTTCGTGGAGCACTTGGAAGACCCAGCAATATACCGTTGTTTGTAAGGACACTTATGTAGTTTAGGTATCCAATACAGTGATGGCAGATCCATTTCTTCATCTTTGGTTGAAATTCCAAAGGAACACAGAACAGACCTATGATTATCCAGGATTTCCCCTTTGGTAAGTGTCGTGAGGGTATATGTTGAGTTTCCAAGTGAATTGTCAATACCTAGTTCGTTTATCAAGCAGTTTTGCAGTTTTGCAGTTTTACATACAAAAACGATGTTGTTTTGGGGCTTTATCTGCGGGGACAACAACATATTTGTCATGGAGGTAGGATAGGTGTTTTGCAACATTTGGGTCTTTAAAGATTGACGTAGCATGGGCATTGATAGACCCATTCAGTTTCTTAATTCTGATTTGTATCAACGACGTCACTGCCTTAATCCATTCGGAAAGAGTGTCTACGTCTTCCTTCTCGCGCTTAGCCCATTGCCTGGCATAATTCTCAACTGAATCCATCAAAATTTTAAAGTTGAATTTCCAATTGATGGATTTAGGCTCACGATATTTCGAACCTTTCGATAACACATTTCGTAGAGAAGTGTTATTAACAATGTTGAGGTCACCGGTAATAACATGGCCAGCGGGATTATATGTGAATTGGGAACTAGCACAAATGCAATCGGGAGGTTTAGACTTGAAGTCGTCAATATCGAAATCCTGCAAAACGTGTTTGTAATTGAAAATTTTAGTTGCAATAGGTTTGGTATAGGTATAAGAAATGATTGGTATTGACTGGTCTTTGAAATAAGGAGGTATTTTCGATTGAACTAATTTATGATGAAGGAAATTGCCTAAGTTAACGCCATCGATACCTTTGTTGGCAAAGGAAAGATTAAGGAAAGATCTTTTCTCTTTTTCATCTTTGCCAATGCAGACTGGCTTGAAAAGTCTGTGACTTGCAATATCCGAAATTATAGCTGTAATTTTGTATAGGTTTGAATGAGGGTTTGTAACAGTGGATTCCAAACATAAACTGAATAGAGAATGAAGTTTTGAAAGGGGTAATGAATAAAGTTTCGTGCGAATGTGATGAATACCTAACGGCTTTTGTATAAATGGCAGCAAGTCATTAATAGATACATCATGCAGAGAAGGTGATGTATAATGACGATGACCATGACTGCGTCTACGTCGAGGAGTCGAGTTGAAAATATATTACATTCACCGAGTTACACGAAGGACTAGATAGAATACCTATACCATCAATTTTGTCATTGTAACCATAAGGTGTCGCAGTTCCCAATTATATAATCCAGTAGTCCTCTTTTTGTCTACGGAGAGTTATATAGCACAGTGACGAAAACTTTGTTTTCCTATTTTTTACTAACAATTTAACAAAAACATTGCTATTTTGAAAACAAATAACTGTTTTATATTCCGAGAGGTTTTAAGACCTTATATAGTAGCTTCAGTCATTAAATTTATATAAATGTATCAAGGAGGGCCAAAAGATACCAAAAGAACAGTCAGACTCAAAGATCGAGAATAAACTGACAAAGCCATGGCTAAAAAAGAAAGAAAACAAATATTCAAGTGATAGTACACAGGAATCAACATAGAAAACTAAACAATAAGAAACACGAACCTCATCACAAACTGGGGGTGATCGCAGGTACTCCGGAAAGATAAGTAGATCCCACTCCACATGTGGCACCCGTCGTGTTGCGTATGTTATTACAAATCCGGTAAATAGTCTAATTCGGTAGGTCACATTCATGAATGGCAAGGGGATTGTAGTTACGACGTGAGGAGCATATCTGATAGCAACTGTGAAACTGTTATTCCATAACGGTCAGCCAACTCGTGATAACGTCCGTAAAATTTACGAAGGGATGATTTCAACTTCACAATTTGGAAATCTTGGTTCAACAGCTTCCTTGTGAGCATCAACCCTCTGTCAAGGAAATCCTGATAGCAAATACAAGACTAGGAATATAGTATCAATTTGGAGATATTTACTCCGTATGCAGGCGCTGCTGGAATGTTGCTACATATAAATGGAAAGTTCTCACAATTGGGAAGCTGAAATCAAGACTTTTAAAAGCAAAAAAATACAGGTCAAAGTACAGCCTTCAACAAGGAGCATTGGCTCATAGAAAACATCATGTTTTAAAGAACCCTAAAGTATAATTACTAGATAAATGTAAAATTATTCAAACAGGAAAAACGGCATTATAATCTATATAAAAAACAGAAACGTGAAACACATATAAACCACCTCAACAAATGACAACCACTGACCAAAAGAGTTCCTGACTTAGAACAGGTGCATATAAACGCACCTGGTTTAAAACTTTATAACAGGTACACACCTGCATCATAACTTTACATAATAGTATAACAGCACAACACAAGTTTTACTTAGTTTTAAATCATTGTGAGTCCAAAAATGTCAACAATTTTATCAAAGACGATCAATAAAAAAATGTATTTACCAAATTGTAAGTACATACAACTACTCTATATGTTTAATGCTGTAGGATAAATGAGCATTCTAATAAGATCAAGTTGGTTATGACTGATTTTCATGTTTATTTAAGAAAAGATATTAAGAGGTCCGAAAATATTAGTTAGTATATATTTATTATCTTCACAATTCTCATTTTACTCTGCATGTATCAAAAGTCCAAGAAATGATGACTGCGGATAATCATTATTGCTATATAATGCATGTGCACTTGATATTCCGGTCGAGCGAATCCATGCATGGTGTCCCTTCTCCATTTTACAAAATGCCGTCATTGATCCTGAGGGATTTCCTCCACCACCGTTTTGTTCTCCGGCAGACGAAATAACGTGACTCTCTACTACTAGCTCAGTTACGATCCAGTTAGAACTTGTTCCTGAAACTGTCCAGGAAAACATGTATATCCCTTTCCGATCTGCAACGAACACTCCATCGTATTTATTATACAACTCTCCTCTGTTCACGATTACTGTTTCGAAGACCAATATGGTATCGACGTTGTAAGTTAATGATTTTCCACTGATGATAGCGTAAAACATGGTATGACCTGTCTTCTCTGAAAATAAATTGATCAATAATTTTTAGCCATTTTTTTAATCGTAATCGTTTTTGTTAACTTTTGAACAACTTTCACATATTTTGTATTGCGTAATGGAATATTGCAAATCGATATTTAATCTTTGATAATATTATGCAGAAATTGACCCTACATATTATTGTTTCAAAACTACACGTCTGCATGTATTTAATCATTAAAAATCTATTCTGGTTATCTATATCATTATCTATATCATGGTATTGCGCGATTTTTCAGTCTAGTGCATATGTCAGGAAACGATAAGGTGAAAAAATAAATAAATTATGGAGTTCTTATATAATTGCAACATATAATGCAATGACAAACAAAATGTAATAATCAGGGTTTTTGATAAAATTGAAGCAGGAACACAAGACGCGTAACGTACTAAACGGTGACACCTATGATAAGTCACAAATAAAAGAAAATAAGGTCTACTGGCATAAGCTATTCACGGCTGGTAATCTACACACGCAGAACATTTGGTTCTGCAATGAAAACCGTGAGAGGATTTTCCGGTTGTGCTTGAGTGGAGTAATTTTTACCGCTTCAAAAGGTATGTACATTTCTAAATCTCAATTTTCTTATTCACCTGATCAAAATATTGAAAATCAGAGAATGCTATGCTGTGGTGAACACTTTAACAAAGAGATACATGTATCATTTACTGTTGTACGTAGAGTTGAACTCCTACAAAATCAGTTGCCCCACGAGAAATTGGCTCAAAAAGTGACATTTCAATTTATTCCAACACTATTCTTATGGACATCTTATGAATAATGTTATTTGGTAGACTTATTATACTTTTCAATTTTTGAACAAATTTATTTATGGTGGATTGGGAAACAAATTATTGGTATCTATATTAATCTCTTTAATTCCACTTTGCGGGTGCCTGGTAGCGGCATTAGCTTGCTCTTTTTCGAAATACACGTGAAAGAGATATTGCTATCTCGTAACATGTGTCAGTCATTTATCGTCCCCTTCCGACGGACTTTAAATCGTTTCTCAAGACCTAACTCGCAAATGGTGTCGAGAGAGAGAGAGCCAGCCGAAAATTATCGGTCCCGGAAATTTTCTCAACGGACTTAGATCGAACCTGGAACCTTTGTGCTAGTAGTCCGGTGCGCTAACCACTACATTACGGCTCTTAAATCGGCTCTTAACCTTCCCTTGTAGGTATGTAAATAGAACCATTTAAAAATTGAAATGTCACTTTTTAAGGCAATTTCTCGTGGGGCAACTGATTTTGTAGGAGTTCAACTCTACGTACAACAGTAAATGATACATGTATCTCTTCGTTAAAGTATTCACCACAGCATAGCATTCCCTGATTTTCAATATTTTGATCAGTTGAATAAGAAAATTGAGATTTAGAAATGTACATACATTTTTGAAGCGATGAAAATTACTCCACTCAAGCACAACCGGAAAATCCTCTCACGGTTTTCATTGCAGAACCAAATGTTCTGCGTGTGTAGATTACCAGCCGTGTATTAGCTATCTAAAAATTTTAAAAAATACACAAACATGTTATAAAAAATGAATCATTTCTGTACAGTTCCACTTGTCTTAATGTTGCTAAAATTTTCAAGTACATTACGTCCTACCTTTATGCAATGTTGAATTCAGCGTCAGTAGTCTTTGTGTAAGATTATGAACTTCTTCTTTTAGCCCTTCCATTTGTTCAAATGTCGAATCTTGAGGCATAGATAAAGATTTTGGGAAGACAGCAAGTAAGCAAACCATTATTAGGATCATTCTTGTTGCCATTTGGAAATAGTCAATGTATGCATGTGATTACCCCTTATATTTGAGTGTTAGTACTTAAGCGGTAATAAGGAAGTTCTCGATATACCTGATGTCATTGGACCATTATAATGTATCAAATAGCAATTAGAAACATAGGAATATCAAGTACTTTGACATATTTTGAAGATGTGAACACCAGTTTTAAGTATCAATTTATTAAACACACGATCCATATATTTTTAAACACTTTTTTTTACAACGTACTATAAAGCGGATTGCAGTACGAGTGAACGTGAGGATGAGTCATTTCGAACTTTTTACACACGTATATTTCAACTTAGATATCGCAATTAAATGTATTTGTAGATGTCTTGTATATGTAAACGTTTTCACTTGGAGAGTATAACAGGAATTAGCGTAATGAACCAACATATCAAACACAACGGTAGTACGTTCAACAACTGCAACATTCTTAAACAACAATTATTATATCACTTTTGTCCTTTTTCATCAATAATCAAAGAAGAAGGTTTTGTAAGGGAAGGTTAAGAGCCGATTTAAGAGCCGTAATGTAGTGGTTAGCGCACCGGACTACTAGCACAAAGGTTCCAGGTTCGATCTAAGTCCGTTGAGAAAATTTCCGGGACCGATAATTTTCGGCTGGCTCTCTCTCTCTCGATACCATTTGCGAGTTAGGTCTTGAGAAACGATTTAAAGTCCGTCGGAAGGGGACGATAAATGACTGACACATGTTACGAGATAGCAATATCTCTTTCACGTGTATTTCGAAAAAGAGCAAGCTAATGCCGCTACCAGGCACCCGCAAAGTGGAATTAAAGAGATTAATATAGATACCAATAATTTGTTTCCCAATCCACCATAAATAAATTTGTTCAAAAATTGAAAAGTATAATAAGTCTACCAAATAACATTATTCATAAGATGTCCATAAGAATAGTGTTCAGTTTGTCATCATATTTACATCTGACTTTTTTCTTGTATGGATGTTCTTTTTATGCACAACTGTACAGAATGGAAAAACCCCTGTTAAAATCGCCGTATTTTGATGTATCTTTTTTAGTATAATAAGGCAAAAATATATTCTATTAGCCATTCCAGCTCACTATGTCAATTTGTATATGCTTTTCATATAAGTGAGGGGCGAAAGATACCAGAGGATCAGTCAAACTCATAAATCGAAAATAAACTGACAACGACTTGGCTAAAATGAAAAAGACAAACAGACAAACAATAGTACACATGACATAACATAGAAAACTAAAGAATAAGCAACACGAACCCCACCAAAAACTGTGTATCTTAGTGACATCAGAAATGGCTTTCTGCACAAAGGGTCCTGATATTATATATTTAAGTGCCAAATGAAAGCTCAATTATTGCAGTAGAATGTTAATACTTTGAAGGATAAGCTTATTAATCAAAAATGTATTATTCGGCATTGTGAATATACAGTGAAAAATAAAATTGTAAGTTATTATAAACACGCTATCTTTTTTTTTCTTTTGAAATTTGCATTGTATATTAGGCTTATATCATAGATATTATCTCTGCGAATGAAGATTTAACGAATAGTCATTACGGCTTCGTCATAATATAACAACACCCTGATAATGTCTATAACAGTACGTATTTTCTGTGACCCAGTGTCCACTTCAACCGAGACACGGTCATCGTATACACAAGTTGAGAGTATGGTTCCCGAAACGCTTTCTTTATTCTCGAACATTTAGAAGTTCATGTGAATCCCATTCTTGTACTCACAACAAATTCGTGACTCTTTTTAACATAAAACTACAATTATCGTAAATCAATCTACCAACTTAATATTAATAATCTAGCAAATAGTCCAGATGATGTTGTCCAAAAAGCTGAAGCGGAATACATTGAAGAACAAAGCCAGACCATTGCCAAGAAACCATATATTAGGTTAGTCACAGTCTCTGCATTAGATCAATTACTACAAAATTAGTTCTGATTGTACTGGGAAAACATCGGACCTAGGAATGCATTTTTGAACTGATATTGAAAAAGTATCACTTTATAAATGTTTGCATTTTGTATTTACTTGTATGGAGAATTTCAGAATAATATGTTATAAATCATAACTATTATTTTTATCAGTCAGTGGTCATAATTGATAAATTCTTGATATCACACTAGCCAAGTTAAGATCGTTTTCATGTGTGACCTGTCAAAAGTAATTAAATTGATAAAAGAGAAAAATCTATGATTTTGCACTTGTTTATCAGTTCAATTTATCAATAAGCTTAACATTACTCATTTCCCAAAATTTAATGTAATATATAGTTTTATATTTAATAATCTTTTTTTTTCTTTTTCTTCTGCCACTTTTAAAATGAACTTGTCCGCAGCGGATGTCAAAAACCGCTTGTCAGATTTACCTAGGGTTTAAAGAATGTTAGACTAACATGTGAAGGGGAGCCATCAATCTATGTGCATCGGGCTCTATTAAGGGGTATTTTGAGGGGCATAAAGAAGGGAGGGGTTTACTATATAGGATAATTTTTTTCTATTGACTATATCTTGAAAACTTGAAGTGATAGACACACGCTGTCTTCAGAAAAGATTACAGGACAATACAACCAATCAAATGAAATATAGGGTAATTCCCACCCCCTGCAATTTGAGAATGTGCTATTATCTTATAAACGGTCGAGATCCCCATCTCAAAACCATATACATTCTTGTATGGAACAATAAAACAAATCAAATGAAATAAAAGGGAAGTCCCTTAGGGTCATCCCCAATCCCTCTTGTTTGAAAACATCTTGTAAATGATCAAGATCCCCACCCCTAAACCATAAATATTCTTGTATGTGACAATAAAACACATCAAATGAAATATAGGGAAAGTCCATGTGGGTCACCGCCGCCCCCTCAAGTTTGAAAACTTGAAAATGGTCGAGATCCCAACCCCTAAACCATATATCTTCTTTTATGTGACAATAAAACAAATCAAATGAAATATAGGTAGGTCTCTGGGAGTCACCCCACCCCCTCCTGTTTTAAACTCGTTAATGGTCGGGATTCCCCACCCTAAACCATATGTATTCTTGTATAAGACAATATAACTAATCAAATCAAACATAGGCGAAGTCCATGTGGGTCACCCCATCCCCTTATGTTTGAAAACTTGTAAACGGTCGAGATCCCTACCCCTAAACCATGGGACAATAAAACAAATCAAATGAAATATAGGTGAAGTCACGGGGGTCACCCCACACACTCCTGTTTAAAAATTGTAAACAGTCGAGATCCCCACCCCTAAACCATATATAAATTTGCATGGGACAATAAGACAAATCAAATGAAATGTAGGTGAAGTCCCTGGGGTCTTCCCCCTTTTCTGTTTGAAAAGTGGTAAATGGTTGAGATCCACACCTCTAATAAACCATATATATATAGTTAAAACTTGTGCAAATCTTTAGACTGATATATATATATATTTTAAGGTTTATAAAATTTCAAAATGAAAATCTTGTTTACAAAACTATCGATCTGTAGATAAGCAAGAAAGTGTAATAAGATACATAGTGAAGAAACTAACTAATGGGCATCCAGTCAAAAGAGCGTAATGCAGGGGTTCCCCAAAGGATTATGAAAATAATCAAAAAGAAATGAATTAATGGTTTTCGTCGTTTGCATAAAATAAGTTATTAAAATAACTTGCCTATATATATGTATAGGACAATAAATCAAACCAAATGAAATATGGGACCATGGGAATGGCAAATTATGGGAGCTTTGTTTGGGAGACTCCGTAACAGCATCCTGTTACAATTACTTCTTGTTGTTTTTGGCATATCGTACACCATTTACAATTTTGTTTCTTCCTTTTCAACCTCCACATGTAAATGTATGTAAATAATTTTAGAATTCTTTTCCTATGATATCTGTATTGCCATAATTGTTTTGTTATAAATAAAGCCGTTAGATTTTTCCTTTGACATGTTTCACATTATCATGTCGGGGCCTATCAACACAGAATATACGTATGTTTTTTTCTCATTATTCAAGGCTGTATGGTTGCCTATAATTTCTAACATCTACTTCCTTTCAATTCTGGAGGATAGTTATCTCGTTAGTTATCTAACCATATCTCTTTTCTTATTTTGACTTCCGTAACCGATTGACTTCTAAAAACAACGAACAAGCCATGTTTTTAATAAACAGGCATTTAAAGCATGACAGGGTGTCAGTACGGTTATAACATGATAGATATACGATGATGTGGTATAAAGGCCAATGAGACAACTCTCCATCTAAGTCACAATTCGTAAAAGTAAACCTTTAAAGGTCAAAGCATGGTCTTCAACATGGAGTCTTTGTTCGCACCGAACAGCAAGCTATACAGGGCCCCAAAATGAGTAGTGTAAACCCTTTCAATCGGGGAAAACTAATCTTATATAAAATACGAATTAGGACAGTGCAAACAAATGTAGCGTGTTTGAACGTTTTAATAGGTTCCATCATTCATCCTTACCTTGAACATAAGTGTAACATCACAACATAGATAACCACACAATAAAATATCAATTAAAATGGCGTAGCTCAAACTTAAGACATATGAAAAAACAAACAAGTGAATATACACTGAACGAATAAATTTGATTAATGACACAATGTAAATACAAAATCAATTAAAATAAGGGGTGAGATAACAACAATTTCAGAAAATCAGCCATATCATTGAACAAAATGCCGCCATGCACATAATATAACGATATAAACCTTGAACAAAATGCCGCCCAATTAAATCATTTGCACTGGTAAATGAAAATATTTTGTAGAGTAATGGAAAACGGAAATAAATAATTTTGTTGTTCATCGTTCTTAACACTGTTTTGTTATAGTTTCTCAAAGGAGATGTATTCTTTGGGGCGTATGGACCTGTCTTGAGATATAACAGTTCCACATGTCCCCTTACAGAACCGTAGTCTTCTTTATCACTGACTTACAATTAGGGTTATGTTGTCTTCCGTCTTTTTTGTCATTGGACATATGTTTGGTAGTCGCACTAGGAAGTTCTTACTGCATATGGTCGAACTTCTGCAATACTTGTAAACATCAGAAAATCTTAAATTACAGTGTTATTCAAATACTCTATATATACTTAGCAATACCACCTAGTATCACGTACAATATAAGAGAGATGTACTTTGTACTTATCATATGATTCCTCTCCATAACATGCTTAAAATGGCCCTATCATAAAAGTATCATCCTCTGTATTAGATTTCATGCATTAGTTTGCAGAGTAGATTCATGTAAACGTTATCGAAAAAAATACTGACATCCTTGGCAATATTGAATAAGAACATGATTTTTGTGTCTCTATCTATAATTTGTGATACGACTTTTGGGGGAAATTCAGTGATTACTATGTAAGGGTCCACCTAAACACCTTTATGACAATACAGCTCAAACAATAACAACGAGAATTGTTTAGTTTTTAAGAAGTGCTTGTGGTCTCTATTTATGAACCATTTGTTAATTAATAAAGCTTTAAAACGGCAATTAGTTTGTAGGAAGTCAATAATTTTGATGACTTTTGAAGTCAAAACCTTTAATTGCTTTTAATACACTCACGTTAGGTATAGTGTCCGGCTAGGATCGTGGTTTTTCGAGTGATTATGTCCAATATTTTTTTAGTGTAGTTTGGGCTTTTTCGAGTGATAAAACATGCGATAAGTTCAATTACCTGCTATTTCGTAATTATGATAGTTTTTTACATTACTACCCATCTTATATTGAAAACTATACATGTGTTGATCAACAAAGAAGCACAACTTCATTGTATTTCACCAAATAATTCCGTGTTTGCTATTGTCCGGGTTTTTTCGAGAGCAACTGTGAAAATGTCCGGGTTTTTAAACAAATGGTCCGGGTTTTTTACAGAAAATTTGAATTGGAAAAAAGGTATTCTAGACTTAAAAAACTGACATTTTCTAGTTTATAAATGTAATTGAGTGAAGGACAAAGTCATATATTCCCAATAAATCATCAAAAACATATTACTACGTTTATCAAATGAAGCTTTTTTTCAATTTAATGCAAATTTTCTGTTCGGAGAGCTCTTTTCCGGTGCTCATTTAGAAATTACTTGATCATGGCTTTAACAAAACGGTGTTTAGAACATAGTGCAGGGAACTCATATTCATTTTATCTTCCTTTCATGCTACTTTTGATTTTACAGTTAATAATATTTATTGTGGTGTACCCCGGAGATTTAAAAAGTAGTAAGAAACCTGATAGACAGCATCGAAGAATCAGAAAAATGGTATATGATAAAAGATATTTTACTAAAAGAGGATTGCCCCCGACCCCATTTTTTTTATAATTGCCATTGAAAACAAAATTTGAATAAAATTTATATGTAATTAACAATGAAATGAAAAGTTCATGATTAGCCTAAATATGATCGTTTAGAAATGATAGAAACATACAAAATGTGTTTATTATATGCTATCATCAGCTTGATTGCCCAGCGCTTCGAACGACTTCAAGGAAACAACAGTGAACGATATTCCATGGTCTTGGTTGCATTCTCTAGTTTACTTGTGTATGATTACATGGGAAAGTTATTGTAATTCTGTTCCAGCTTGATGGTAACTCTTCTCGTCTGTGTCGATTTTTATATTTAAACTCTGGTGTCTGTTCCGGTTTAGCTGGCAGGTCTTTGTTATTCTAAGCTTAAGGCAATTGTAATGTCTCGATTGATATCCATATTTGCCCTCTTTCTTTAGGCACTTTTTTTTATTTAAGGTAGATACCAACAAAAATGACCCTTTGAAAAAACACTCATCCATGGATCAATACAACCATTAGACGCAAAATAAACCAAAAGCAGAAAGCACACATGAAGGCTAGAAAACCTAAAAAGAAAAGAGACAAGGATAGATATAAAAGACTACAAGAAGAAGTCCAGTGGGAGGTCCGGCAAGCCAACAAGAAATATATGGAAGAGGTCAGTTCAGACTATAGAGATAATGCAAAGAAATTCTGGTCTTATATCAATAGCAAAGGTCAAGTATGGACAGGAGTGGCACCGTTAAAAAACTAAATGGGATTTCTGCAAAGTGACAACAAGAGCAAAGCTGACATTTTAAACGACCAATTTCAGTCAGTATTTACCAAAGAAAACCTAAATAACTTTCCAGAGAAAGGAAAAAGTCCATACTCCACCATGGAGGACATAACAATTAGTACCAACGGAGTCCACAAATTGTTAAAAAAAAACCTGAAACCGCATAACGCTACTGGTCCCGACTCAATACCAGCCTTTATACTGAAAGCAGCAGCAGAACAACGTGCTTCTATACTCACAGACCTATATCAAACACTGGTGAAGTCCCGCAAGATTGGAGAGATGCCAATGTAGTTCCACTTTTTAAAAAAAGACGAAAGGCACCTAACATCTAACTACAGACCAGTATCTCTAACTTCCATCACATGTAAGGTCTTAGAACATATTGTACATAGCAACATCATGGACCACTTTTAGTACGGTGACCGAGTAATGAAAAGTCGCTTATTTAAGGAGTTTAATTGTCATTCGGACTATACGGCTATAAATCACAGTATTGGTAGTTGAAAGGTTAATCTTAACATTTTGACTTGTCGTCAAAAAATCGTACGGTGCAATTTTTGTAAAATGGGCTTTGAAATACGTTAGTTAACTTGAACACAAAATCGACGTAGAAAAGTTTTGAGGTCTAAGTTGTAAAAGTACATCCGTGATATGATTTCTGTTATTATATACATTGTTGTTACACCTTATTTGAACGATTTCAAATACAGTTTAGCAATATTAACCCGTTTTTTAAGAGTTTATGTAAAAGATTAAAACTAAGAATATTTTACATTGAATAGAGTACGTTTCAATTTAATTTCATAATTTTTTTAACGCAAAATGTAAAATAATTCACATTTATATGACATTTAATACCTTTATTAATCAATAATATCAAATTAATTTATATCAGAAGCATTATTTCAGCAATTTAAGCCAGATATAAGTTTTAACGCTCATACGACGGAGCTAGTCGAAAATCATATAAGCCTATTATAGATACATATAAGCAAAGGGAATATGCTGTATCAACTACATTCAAATACTAGGATGTGTTCCTTGAAGCAGTAGACAGTAGCTGTCAAATGTTAGAGTAGAACGAGAAAGAAATTTGTAACTTCCTTGAGATCGTCTTCTCAAATGTATTCTCATGTTTTTGTAACCAACCGTACCAATTACTGAAGGTGTATGCAAGTTTACATACTCGATATGCTTCAACTTTCTGAGAATTTAATAGATAGCTTCTTTGCTTTCAAACAGACTCCTGGACATTTTAACGGTTCATGGAAAGACATGGCAACAGAAAGACCGTTTTAGAAGCCTCAAGGGGATCAGGTGGCACTGTAGGCATAACAAATCAAAAGTCTGCGCTTGTTAGATGGACCCTTTCTAGACATTTTTTAGAATCTCTTAGTCGTGTAACGCTGAAAAGGGCTGGAATTGCTGCAAATAATGCATTATCACAAGGGGAAATAAAGCTAAAAGCAATGAAAAGAGATGAACATGTTATTGCCATTGTGGATCATCTGAATGATCCATGACTGATCCTTTGACCCATCCTCCGTGTCTTATTAACATCTCTTCTAGAATGCATGCTACACGAGATATTCGAGATTCTTTGCTCACAGCTGAATAGGAAGGCTTGAAAATGTCCAAAAAGTTTATCACTATTGCTCTTTCTTTAGATCCAGGCAAAGAGTCTTTATAGTCCTATATCAAAATCAAAACTAAAAACGTTTTACAACATGACCACAAAAACAAACATATTATATAAATCGGAGGAAATACTTTTAGCTCAAATAAATCCATAACTTGTATTTAGACGTGCACTGATTTTGGCAAAAAGTAGAAATGATGCATGTTACCATAGAACATGTGCTGTAGCACCCTGTAGGTCCCATTCCAAATTTCTTTTTTTCAAGATGACGGCACTATCAGAAAATCATGCAAGTCTGATTTGGCGAAGCAATTAGAATCTGAGTCTCTTGTGCACTTTCCATACCCTTCTTTGTACCATCACTTTCAACTTGCATCAGAGATGGTATGGTATTGGTTCAATGTATTGATATTAAGAAAGGTAACTTATTCGGTGACCTTGCAGCTGACTTAAAACATATGTTCTGATGAATTTCTATAGCTCACACAGTAGCAGATGTTTTTGACCGCTACGAAATGAACAACTCTATAACGTCTGCCGAAAGGGAACGCTGTACATAGACTACAGCTTCCACCAAAGTGTATAAGATTATTGAGTGGAGAAGTATTCCTAACTGCAAAACTTTGACACATCCCTTATGATTCCACCTGATTTGAGCTTTACATAGGCAGAGCGTTTGTAAATTCCGAAATTGTCAAAGTTATTTTACCAACACTGTTAATGGCTGTATTAACTTGCTTAGCACTCAAGAGGAGACCTAGGCTGATACTGAATTCCTTAAACTTTGACACGAAGTTTAGAGAAATGGGAAAGAGCGGAAGAACAAGCATACAGACCTCTAATACAAATGTGTTTGTTCTGTGTGTTCGTGTTCACTACTATAAATGTATGACACATTCAAGCGAGTTGTAGGTGCAGAAGGGGAGCATTAGCAGTGCAAAGGATGGACGGAGATTTCACCTATTCACTAACTATGTGTCTGTTTCCCCCAACAATTTGTAAACTACTAACTGCTGTACATGCCCGACCGGAAACTTTGTCTCTGTTTGGCGTAGGTAAACAAACTATCTACCAGACTTTGAAGGACACGCACGACTATTTCATAGGTTTTTGGAGTTTCGATTATATTGCCAAAGATAAAGCCCTTGCTTGTACATGAAAGTTAATTTCAAAGCTCTATGATCAGAAAAATCTCTTTAAAACGATTCCATTATAATTAATATCCAATGCGCGTCAAGCTTGCCGCTAGTAAAGATGTAAGTTTAGTCAGATTACCTCTCTGTGAGGCGGCACTGAAACAGCATGTTTTACGTAATTCGTTTCAAACTAAACATTTGGACCACATTACGCATTGTTAAACCCCCTATTACGTCAATTTTACAATACGACTGGCGATAGTTAAATGATTCATTACACCCCGTGTATTGTAAAGGGCATATGTCAGCAGAATTCTTACAGGATCTTGTGTTTTCATTGAAAGGAAAATCTCCATGTAAAATAGGAGCAACAATACCCTACATGTCCGGAGCTTTGCTCCTGGAAAGTTCAGAATTATGTAGACATTTCAAATCATGTTCCTTGATAGATGAATCAAAACATACTCCTGCATAATTCTGTTGTGTGGATCTCTTTGATTGAATTTTTGATTGCAACTGTTTTCGAGGTATTGAGTGCTTTTTAGTTTTAAAGAATTACATGAATGAGCTTAGGCAATATACGCCTTCATGATAGTAGGCTTCAGTTAAAAATAATAATAGTTATCCTTTATTGCTGATGTTGAATGTCAACCAGCAATATAACTTCTGTAACTTTAACAGAATATGTGTATCATAGATCAAGTGTTTGAAAAACGCCAATTTACAGAATAAATCGATTTCCTAATTCTTTTTGTTTTACATTTTCGAGGTAATTCATTGTTAATAGATTTGTAAAAATGTCTCTATCTGAAATTTAAACTTAATTGATGTATATATCTTCAAATTTTAAAAGTATGGGAGAAGAAAAAAGAAAAACAGAATTTGATCTTTGACCTTATTTTATGCAAAACTGTCACCACATTTCTTTTTGACGACATCGAAATTTCAAAAGTACTCATTTTTCCGAATCCAATGATATATAATATAGCCATATAGTATGTTTGACGATTAAATCTAAAAAATATTGGGTCTGGTCACCGTACTATTTGACAAAAATAAAATACTAACTGATGCACAACACGGATTCCGCAAAAGACGATCATGCGAATCCCAACTAATCGTAACCATAAACGAAATTGCATCAAAATTAAAAAGCAGCGGTCAAGTAGACATCATCCTGCTAGACTTTGCAAAAGCATTTGACAAGGTACCACATTACCGCCTCCTACACAAGCTGGAATACTATGGCGTCAACCCCAAAACCAATAAATGGATTTGCTTCTTCCTACATAACAGAAAGCAGAGCATGGTATTAGAGGGTGCCGTCTCCTCACAAGTACCAGTACTCTATGGTGTACCCCCAAGGCACAGTCCTTGGTCCATTACTGTTCCTGGACTACATTAACGACATGCCAGAAACACCATCTACTTCAGATACCAAATTGTTCGCGGATGACCGCCTACTCTTTCGTACCATCACCAATCAAGCTGACAGTGAACTTCTTCAAAAGGACTTAACAGCATTGGAAGACTGGGAAAACAAATGGCAGATGAGTTTTAATGCCAACAAATGCCTTGTCATTAGAATATCCCCCAAAAATAGACCAGTGATACAAACATCGTTCCATCTACACGGTCATACTCTAGACACGGAGGAAGCAAGTAAATATCTTGGAGTAACCATTAGCAACAACCTAACATGGGATAAACACATAGATAATACAGTAGGCAAAGGAAACAGAACGTTGGTATTGATACGTAGAAACCGCAATGGCTGTACAAAACCTGTAAAAGCAGCTGCATATGTATCCATGGTAAGACCTGCAGTGGAATATGCAAGCACAGTATGGGACCCAACCGTCCAAAATAAAATCAAGGCAATTGAACAGGTACAGAAAAGAGCTGCACGATTTGTGAATAACAACTACACAGACCGAACACCTGGCTGTGTTACAAATATTGTCAAAAATCTAAAGTGGGAAAGCCTCAAAGAACGGAGGAAACAAATAGATTATGCATGCTATTCAAGATCCAGCATGATCTTATAGATATAGACCGTCACCAATATTTGACCCCAAATGATAACCGGACCAGAGGTAAAAACCGCTTCTTCCAAGAAAGAACAAGAACAGACACCTACGGCCAATCTTTCTTCCCGAGGACAATCAGGGACTGTAACAACCTACCAACAAAAGTTACAGCGACCAACCCCGTTGAGGGATTCAGAGCTACCCTGAAGGCATGCTCTGAAAGGAAGTAGAAAAAATAGTTGTAAATAATTTTAATTGTATATTTTTTGCGAACGTTTTAAATGTAATTCGTAAATAGCCAAGAGAAATCTTTCTGTGTTGCCCGATACTGCGTAAAGTTTTCGCGCGGAACCATTAACATTCAGCATTGATGAATCCGGTTCCCTACCTGGAGGAAGAAGAAGAAGAAGATAGAGTGTCTTCCTCCATCTTGGATTTGGAAATACCAATTGAGTTAAGCCTTAAGCCTGCCAATTGATATTTTATCGTGTGTTTTTCTATGTTGTGATGTTATGCGATTGTTTCAGAAAAAGGGAGAAGGTTTGGTACCATTAAAACGTTTAATCTCGCTGCAAATGTTTGCACCTGTCCTAAGTCAGGAATCTGATGTACAGTAGTTGTTGTTTGTTTATGTAATTTGTACGTGTTTCTCGTTTCTCGTTTTTTTATATATAGATTAGACCGTTGGTGTTCCCGTTTGAATGGTTTTACACTAGTAATTTTGGGGCCCTTTATAGCTTGTTGTTCTGTGTTGAAGGCCTTACATTGACCGATAATAGTTTACTTTTTTAAATTGTTATTTGGATGGAGAGTTGTCTCATTGGCACTCACACCACATCTTCCTATATCTATATAGAATTTTAATAGAATGTACAAATTTTGAGAGTAGTAGGAAATTCATGTGTAAGAACTTTCAATTCAATTTAAAAAAATTAAATGTTTTATCATATTTTTGGTTGTATTTTACAATAAAACAGAAAACTTTTGTTTGATTATTTTTTTTCCAACTTTGCCACATAAGGGGAGGCAGTTCAAATGCAAGGGCAGATAGTTCAGATAAAGGTACTTTTACAATAGAACGTGTTAGGAATTTACCCATTTTATTATGTAGCAAGAAAACGGGTCCGGTGACCCCATTTTTTCCTTTTCTTAATTGAAAGCCTATTATTAAAGCTATCTTCTCATATGTTATCTCAAAATTATATTGTGTAGTTTACGCTTTATTGCAGAAAATATGGTATTCCATGCATAATCTATACAAAATCTGTCAATTTTGAACACCGTGTAGCGTGAATATAAGCCCCGTGACCTATTCTTTTTATTACTTTTTTTTAAAGCATGATATAAACTACATTTTGCAAAATTTATGGATTATAATTAAAACACCCCATCTCCTTTAAAGGAAGATCTCATGGTGTTAAGTTGCTGTATGACAAATTATTACATACATTGTATGCATAATCAGACTCCTCCTCACAGTAGTAGCATTTTTTCGGTTTCCATTTCTTAAACAATAAGATAAATAATACAAGATACAAGACAAATAGATAATGAAATATTTCGGATGTACACCTTTTAAAAAATAAACATATATCACGAATATATACTGACCATGCAATTTATAAGATGTGAAAAAAAACCATATATATATATATATAAAGATCACTATAATAAATGTTCTTGTGTATAGAAATATATATAGATTACTAAAAAATCCAACATTTCCGGTATGAATAGTTTTAATTCACTAGTACTTTCATGTTTAAATAACAATCTTCAGGTGAAACTATACATGATTAACGTAACTATGTAACGGTAGGTATGTAACGTCATAGTTGTCGTTGAGTATATACTCAACGACAACTATGACGTTACATACCTACCGTTACATAGTTACGTTAATCATGTATAGTTTCACCTGAAGATTGTTATTTAAACATGAAAGTACTAGTGAATTAAAACTATTCATACCGGAAATGTTGGATTTTTTAGTAATCTATATATATATATATATATATATATATATATATATATATATATATAAATGAACGATAATTTTTTATAAAAGAGGGACGAAAGATACCAAAGGGACAGTCAAATGCAAGTGATAATACACCATGTGCCTTGAAAGTACTTAATTTTATCATTTTTTATTTTATAGTTTTCAAACGTAAATACACCAACACATAACATTTTTAACAATAAGAAATTTTCATAATCACCCGATAAAAAAGGACACATTTGAAAAAGCCAGGACTGCTCTCGAAAAAGCCCGGACATGAAGATATGAATTCAGTCTCAAATGGTCGTTTTCAATTCAATAACAATAGTTATTGTAAAGTGTTTGTATATCTAAGGATATATAGATTCCATGTTTGCATTTCCGTCGATTTTTGCATTGGTATGAGTATGAAAATGGCTTTATTCTGTATTTTGCAAGAAAAGCATTGCAAGGCTTTTGACTTTTGTAACGAAAAGCAATTTCAGAATGATAATATCTTTTTTTATTTCAAATGCTCATAATGTATAACCTTGTATATCAAGCTCAAGCTTCTATATAACGTCGTGTTAGAAAAGAAGTCTGTTTGTTTACATTTTTAATCATATTCACTCGAAAAAAAAAGTGGTCACACTCGAAAAAGCCCGATCAAATCACTCGAAAAACCACGACCCTAGCCGGACACTATACCTACCGTGACACTACACAATAATAGAAACCACAGACGGACGTCAGGAATTATATCATACTGTTCTTTTTTAGAAAATAGTTTTAAAGTTAGCATTAGTATCAACTTAAGACTCAGAAGATTCATAATTCGTAGGATACTAAATGCATAGCCAATTTTCGTGGGTTTCGTAGGTATAAGCTAAGGCAAACATGAATTTAAATGTTTAACTAAAAACTAGAGGCGTTGCACAGGTTAGCAAAACCATAATTGGGTGGAATTAATACATGATATATCGTTTAATAAGCTTGTTCGAGTCTTCTGTCAATTTTTCTCAATCGTCTCAATCAATGTCATCATTGCCCGATAGATGCTACCGTTTAGAACAATCTAATATGCTTCTGACCGTTCTCCACTCGTAGTTTATATAACGGGACCAATTCTTTTCGAAATGTTTTTTACTTCTTTCTGCCAAGCTCACTTGCCAATCGTTCAACTTCCGGTTCGACATTTTTGAAGGGACTGTTTAATTCTTAAGCTCACTATGGAGTTTGTGCATCCAAACATGTTTCTTTGGCAGAAGTTTGTATTACGTCTAATGGTTTAGTTTGGTACGCATGATTGGGATGTTTAACTGACTGCCGTTCCTTCCGTGATGTGTTACTTGCTTTCTGTCGAAACTCCTTGAATTTTACACGAGAGAGTTTAATTTGATTAGATGGTGCAAAACGTTCCGTTGCTATACTAGTATTTATTTAAAATATTTGTCTCATTCCTTGGGGAAAATCACAAATATTTATCGTTCTGAATTGCTTTTACTAGTTTATTCTTTGATTTGATATCTAACGACTCCGTATTTTCATCTGGTAAACATGCAATAGGTCATGTTTCAACCTTGGCCAATTCTTTATAAGAAAAATTATTACTTTTTGCATAGGTAACTAGAGAGCTACAGGATTAGAATGTTTTTTGAATTATCAAATATTGATAATGACTGCCATATTTGACTTAACCTGAATTACATTCTATATTTTCAACAACCTTTGAACGTAATCCTTACGTTTGTTAGATAAGGAAAAAAGGTGGCAAAAGTAACCATACTCAAACTCACAAGTCGGATATAAATTAGCAAAACCATCCCTGAAAAATCAAACGTCATCAAAATCATCAATCACCAAGAAAACAGCTCATAAAATGCAGTCATAAAAGCTACTGTCCCTGTTATTTCAATTCACCTACGAACAAACCCGACTCTTGACTAATAAGGCACTAACAAGTATAGCTAAGTTCATCTAAGGTAAACTTAGAATGGGGGATTCGGGACCTTGATTTAATTCTTTTAAAACATTTTATATACTTATCAAGGGGTAATTTAGAGAAATGCTCAACCCAAAATTTAGAAGCCAATAATGTATTTATGTTGAACTAGTCGAGAAGCCTTATGACAGAAAAGAAACTGATGAGAATAGACAATTCCGTCAATAGTCTCGGGAGTATAATATTATCAACAATGTAGTTTCTTAATGTATCAACCGAAAATTTGTGAATGATTTGTTATGAAATATATCAGTGACGAAGCAAGCACCTCCTTCAAAACTTTAGATTTAATGATGCAACCGTGACACAGAAACATTCACGACTTAAACGCCCAGTCAAAGCACATTCTTTCAATAATACCTTTTTAATGTTCGTTGCAAATCTTCACTCCTAACTATCATTTAGTCTTTTTGCCACTTATCAGTCTAAACTTGGGAGATACGTTTTTGCAAATTTCAATCTTTACAGTTTCGAATTTTTAATTAAAGTGTATTATTTAATCAAGTCACACATTGTTTGTGAATAAATAATTTTGTCTGCTTGATTTCAAAACCTTTCTGACTTGTTTTAATTCCATCTGTATGGTACTGTGTGTTGACGTTCTGTCTTCTCGGAAATAACTAAATAGAATTCAGTGCTAATGTGTTGACATAAAATATTATTCCTGCAGTAATTTGCTATAAATAAATGTTCATAGAATATAAAAACATGTATGAACACTTAGGATAGTCAATATAAGGGCGTAGATTAATGAAGTAAGATTTTGCACGATTTGAGAAAAAAACATTTCAATAGTTTGTAAGTTCGTAATTGGTTGTAGCATTCCATTGTGTTGATTCGTTTGTCTGATGAGTGTAGACGAAATGCAAATCTGACGTACCAAATTACCAAACTTATAGGTATCATTGCTCATTTGAACAGTTTAATACTAATACTCTTTTTTTGTGTAATAGTTTCTTTAAATGAATTGATTCTTTGTCACGGATGGTGAAGGATACGAAGTCTGACAATTTCACCACATCCCCATATCTATACTGAGTAACTAATGTTACAAAAGTAACCCATCATAACAGATGCTGATATAGAATCGTAGTCTTCATCAATATCACTGATTCGAAATTTGGTTATGTTATCTTCCTTCTTGCTCGCCATTGGACATATATTGTATAGTCACACAAGGAAGTTCTTACTGCATATGATCTAATTTATGCAATACTTGTAAATATCAGAAAACCTTAATTTACAGTTCCTATCCAATATACTTTAAATACTTAGTAATACCATCTAATATCGTGTTAAATATAAGAGAGTTGTACATATCACATGATTCCTCATCATAAGAACTAATTTCAAAGATTCTTTAATAGTCCTATCGTAAAATCATCCTTCTCTATATTAGATCCCATGCATTAGTTTTAAGAGGGGGTTCATGTTCACATTATCAGAAAAGAAAACGTACATCCTTGTCAATTTGAAAATGATTTTCGAGTCTTCTATCTTTAATGTGTGATAACATTTTGTGACAGAATTCGTTGTTTCCAATATAAGTTTTTATTCAATTTTTACAAAAAGATTTTGATTTGTATTCACACTAACTTTCACGAATGGACCTAGTTTCGTTCAGTTAGAGCCTTTTCAATTGACGTAAGGAATATTTTTTTTACCGCCTTGAAAAACAATATTAAAAAGCCAAATCATCAAAATACTGAATTCCAAGGAAAATTCAAAACTAAAAGTTCCTTTTCAAATGGCAAAATCAAAGCTCAAACACATCAAACGAATGGATAACAACTGTCATATTACTGACTTGGTACTGTCATTTCCTTACGTAGAAAATGGTTAAATGGACCTGTTTTATAGCTAGCTACATCTCGCACTTGAATGACAGTCGCATCAAATTCCTTTATATTGACAACGATGTGTGAACAAAACAAACAGACTAGGTAAAAAAGTCAAAATACAATATAGGTGTATTATCAGATAAACCTCGATAGAAATAAAACCAAGGAAAAAGCGTTGGTATTCTTGTTTTTAACAGCAACATTTCTAGACTTGGGTAATCGTCAGAATCCTTTTTGTTTCTTTTTCTAAACTAAGAAAACAGTTTTTTTTAAATACTTCTAATGTATTGTGTTCGGATGTTTTTTTTTAGTTGAATGGGGATATTTGTTTGCAAAGATTCCTTTTTAACAACAACTATAACCATGGACTGCACGTTTCCCATTACTTTGTGTTGGAACTGTTTGGGTTTTTTTTTTTAATTGGTAACCTTGTGAACGTTAAGGAATGTTAATCGCCTGGGTCTATGTAACCATTGATACCATAGATACAACAGTAACAAGGATAATTATATCCCTCTTTTTTGAACTGAATGTTTAATTCTCAGACTCTTTTTTTGTGTCTATAAATACATTTCCAAATTTCCAAAGGCATTTCTATTACGTATAATGGTGCTGTGGGTACGCATTATTAATTTGATTGGTGGAACTGATTGACCTAATTTTGGTAATATATACTTGATTTTTGTCAACGTTCTATCAATTTTTTTATATTTTTTTTATTTTTTGAACACGTAATAGTTTGATTTGACTAGATACTGCACATAATTTTTCTAGTGTATTTACTTACACCTAATATGTTTTTCTCTTTACCTCGGGTAAATCCCTAATAAGCATCTTTGTCTGTCCCTTTTGATTGATGCTTTTCCCAAGTATCGACTCCATTCTGATATAAAGACTTAATACTTTCATATTGCAAAGGAATATTTTCCCCCTCGGTTAAACTGTTTTTCATCACTTCAAACAGGATACGAAATTTTGCTTATTTTTCATATTGTTAAATGCTGATAGTAACCTGCAGCTGCATCCCGATTACAAAAAGATGGCGGACAGGTGTCAACAGGTGTGAAAATCAAGTGAAAAAAAGTTTGACCATTTCCTACAATACATTCATTGTGAACTATTGACAATTTCTGTGGATATTGACTATCAACTTTTCGAATGGATTTATAATGTCAAATACTCCTAAAACATTTCAAAAACGATCTAGATCTTCAGAAGGTGAGACACCCCGACCTGAATGTAAACAATCCAAAATGGCCAATACAGACGATATTTTGAGCTCAATAAAACTTTTAGTTTCTAGTGTAAATGAGATAAAACAAGGCCAAGAAAGTATGAAAAAAATGTTCGAGTCAAAGATAGATAAACTTAGTAATGATGTCCTGTCTACAATTGACCAAAAAATGCAGGTTTTAAAATCAGAAATTCACCTAGATTTAGCGAGAAAGTCATCACGTATTGACGATTTAGCAAATTCTGTTCACTCACTTTCTATACTCTTCAACGACATTGAAGAGTCCATGAACAATTTAAATACCCAAGCCGATAGTATTAATCCTACAATCAATGACCGTAACTCAAATACACAAGTTAATCCGCTGAGCAATGATGCGGTTACCGTTATAGTGAAAAATTTGCAGTTCGCCGAGAATGAGAATTTAATTGAGATAATGAACGATATCATTCACAAACTTGGACAATCAGTCGCAAAAGAAGTTAAAATCGCTGCCGTCACGCGTCTTAACCCAAGATTTCATGGAAAACCGGGATTAGTGAAAATGAGTCTTGAGAACACGGATCAGAAAATTCTTATTCTGCGCAATAAACACAAACTGAAAACCGATGAAAACTACAAAACAGTCTTTATTCAGGGCGCGAAATCAAGAATTGAAAGACTAATAGAGAATAATACTCGGGCAATACTTCGTGAACTCCCACAGGGAAATCAGTTTAGATTAACGGGAAACGGCAGAATATTGCGAAAAACTCAAAATAACGAAGACAGCGAAGTCGATGTTCCGATCAAGCACAGTTAGTGTGTACCCCGGCCCAATGGAGTGATACAACTAGGTCATTTAAACGTTTGTGGATGAACCGTTAACAACAATCTTCTAAGGACTAAAATAGTGGAAGCCGTCAATGCTGATATTTTTAGTGTATGTGAAACACATCTTATTGCGGGTGACAATTTGCGCATAAACGGATATATATGGAAAGGCTTTAATAGAAAACATATTCATCGTGATGCACCGAAAGGCTCAGGTGGCGTAGGATTATTTATAAAACAATGGATTTTAAATGATTACAATTTGGAAGTGGTCGATGCCACTTTTGAAGGTCTTTTCTGTGTAAAATTTACGTCCAAATCAACAGACTTTAGTTTGACCGTCTTTTCGTGTTATTTGCCACCGGAAGGTTCTGTAAGGGGCCGAAATTCACAAAACGTTTTTTCACATTTACTACTTAGTATTTATGATCAGAGTGAAAGTGACATTATTGTCATCTGTGGTGACTTCAACTCACGAATTGGTACACTAAATGACTTTTCTGATTTCGATTCAATACGAAGCAGGACCGCGATCGACAAAACAGTCAATCAACATGGAAAATCATTCTTAGAATGAATCAAAAACGTGTGTTTTAAACGGTAGATACGACTCGAATAAAGACAATTTCACTTGTATATCAGGTAGAGGGAAATCCGTGGTTGATTATATGTGTGTTCCTCATGACGTTCTCGAACTGTGTTCCTCATTCCAAGTTATTACTACCCGATCTGTAATCGAGCAAAACAATCTTTTCCAATTTTTAGGTGAAAGGAGTAAAATCCCAGATCATTCTATTCTATTGGCAGAATTTAAAGCATTAACTAACATATCCGAATATAGGAGTTCGAAAATAGATAAGTCCAAACGCTTCAGGCTTAAATCGATTCCTAATAACTTTTTTGGATCTGATCTACAGAAAGCAGCTCTTCAAACTTTAATTCAACGTATTGAGACCACAAGGGAGACTCAAAGTCATGTGGATAATATCTATTCGGATCTTTGTACTTTGATAGCCGATGAAAGGAACTGCAAAATTCCAATATATGATGCAAGTAGAAAGACAAGAAAACGACATAAAAGTTCTAAACCTTTCTGGAATGAAGAACTCGGACAACTATGGAACGCAATGCGTCTTAAGGAAAAACAATGTCTCAGTTTTAAGGGACGATCATCTACCAGACGGAGATTTCGGGAGGAATTTCAACATGCGCAAAAGTCATTTGATAGAAAATTAAGACAATGTGAACGTCATTACCGACAATCTTTTTGTTTGGAAATCGATAATATGGTTACATCGAATCCTAATGATTTCTGGGACAAAATCAAAAAACTAGGACCCCGAAAAGTACAAAACATTCCCATGGAAGTATACGGTCCAAACGGCGAAATACTAACAGATGATGATTCAGTGCTTAACAGATGGAAAACAGATTTTCATAATATTTACAACATGGACAATAGTACGGCGGAGTTGAATGACAATTCTCATAGCCAGGTATTATCACATAAGTCTTCTTTAGAAGACTGTATGATTGACCCGTTATATGATGAAAACCCGGAACTGAATACAAATATAACTATTGATGAAATCAGGCTTTTAATACGTGGGGCAAAAAATGGCAAGGCTTGTTGAATCGATAGCATACCGTATCAAGTCTTGAAATATGAATCTGTGATGAGCGTGCTTCATTCTCTGTTTCAACTTATATTTGAAACTAGTATTATTCCATCAATCTGGCGACAGGCAATAATTTGTCCAATTCTTAAAGACAAAACATCCGATGAACGAATGCCGCTTAATTATCGTGGAATAAGTTTGCTCTCTTGTATCTCAAAATTATATAGTGCGTTTATAAACAGCCGACTATCTGCTTATTTAGAAACAAACGACATGTTAGCAGACGAACAGAATGCGTTCCGTGCGCATCGTTCATGTGAAGACCATATTTTCACACTAAATGCAATTGTGAGGAACTGTCCGAAAACGTTTGCAACATTTATTGATTTAAAAAAGGCATTTGACTTTGATGATAGAGATATGCTACTGTACAAGCTTCTTTTAAATAAAATCGATGGGAAAATTTATAACTCTATCAAAAGCATATACGTTAATACTACCGCTTGTATTCGTTTGAATGATACTTTGACGGATTGGTTTAGTTGTAATTCCGGTGTTCGACAAGGCGATAATCTTTCGCCGACACTTTTCTCCTTTTTCATTAATGATTTAGTGCAGGAAGTTAAAGACCTTGACCTTGGTGTTAGCATAGGAAACTCAAATGTATCGATACTGTTGTATGCTGACGATATAGTGTTAATTTCACCAACTGAAAATGACATGCAAGCGATGTTGAACAAAGTACATGACTGGTGTAAGCGATGGCGAGTACTTATCAACACTGAGAACTCGAAAATAGTTCATTTCCGCCAATCTCGTATAAAACGATCAGAATACATATTTAAAATTGGAGGAAATTCATTACAGACTGTCGACAAGTACAAATATCTGGGTGTTATGTTTCATGAATTTAAAGACTATAAAGTGAATGCAGAGAGACTGTCGGAAGCTGGAGGGCGAGCACTCGGTGGAATTATTTCAAAAATTCATAATCTTAAGAATTTTGGAATAAAGACATTTGAAAAGCTGTTTACCTCATGTGTCGTGCCGATTTTAGACTATAACTCATCTGTCTGGGGTTTTAAAGACTATGCATGTGTTAACTTGGTACAAAACAAAGCCATTCGTTATTTCTTAGGTGTTCATAAATTCGCCCCAAAAGTTGCTACAAATGGTGATGTTGGATGGCTGCCATGTAAAGAAAGACACTGGTACAATATAATTAGACTATGGAACAAGCTTATTCGAATGGACGATTCACGCGTATGTAAACAGGTTTTCATCTGGGACCTTGAACGGTGTTTGAACAATTGGTCATCAGATATTAAACTTATTTTGTCACACATTGACTTGGAAGATTATTTCCACCAAAACAAACTTGTGATATTTCTCTTGTAAAAGACAGACTTTTCATGTTGTGTTCCACTGAATGGGGAAACTCTATTACAAACTTTCCGAAATTGCGGACATGTAAAACATTCAAATCAGAATATAAATGTGAAACATATGTTGGACTGAACCTCTCTCGTTCTGAACGTTCTATACTGGCACAATTTAGATGCGGCATACTTCCTTTGAGGATCGAAACCGGACGGTTCGTCGGAGAAGCAGAAGCTGATCGCATTTGCAAAATGTGTGACCCACGTGATGTTGAAAATGAACGCCACTTCCTGATGGACTGTGTCTTTTACCGAGATTTAAGAAATCAACTTATATTGGATATAGAACACTCTTTTGAAGACCTTTCTAAAGATGAACAATTTAAACTTCTTATCTGCAAATATCCTAGAAAAACTGCTAAATTTTTGAACAATGCATTTAATAAAAGAAAAAACTTTTTGTATAGGAACAATCAAACTTAAATTCAACTTTGTCCGCTGTTAAATGATTTTTATTTTTTTTATGTATAAATGTTTAAAGTGACTTATAGGTCCAAAGGGCCGGGTGTTGATACATGTAATTACAACTGCTTATTGAAATATTGTATACTGTTATAAAACACATGTCACTATAATAAATAATTTGGTATTGGTATTACAATTTTAACCTACGGCTCTACACCCTGATCGTAAGGTAGAGAAGATATGTATCCAAATTCATATTCACTTTGCATTGTTTTTCCACGAAGAGAATATGATTCAGCTTACTAAATAAAGGCAACACAAATTGCTTAAAACCTTGCATAAATTCTTCAATAGATGGTTTTAAAGTTTGATTGTATTTGTAGAACACTTATTTCAAACGGGATAGCGCATCCCCTTGTTTACGGAAATGATGTTTATCGTGCCCGTAAATTTAGAAACTATCCTGGTAAACTTATCGATCCTTTAAATAAACTTTGTCCGGCTGTTGTCTGCTCTATGGTCGAGTTGTTGTCGCTTTGACGCATTCCCCATTTCCTTTCTCAATTTTATTATTTTAAAATGTTATCAATTTAACACTGTATTTAGATAATTGAATATTGTTTTTATTGGTATTAATATTGATTTTGTTTTCAGGATATCAAAGGCAATAAATATTTTTGTTATATACATATACACAGTCTTAGATGCATGAGTTTTTAATTAGTTGTTAGTGGCTTTGAACTAGCTGTCAGTAACTGCGACTGCTGTCAGATTGTACTTAGTGTTTTTGTTGTTTGGGAGTACAAGTACCCGGCCACGTTCACTTGTATTTGTAGTATTTGTAATGTTATCCATCCGGTAAGTTAAGCCTTTATCAACTGATTTTTATAGTTCGTTCTTATGGTGTACTCTTACATCACTGTCCCAGGTTAGGAGTGGGTTGGGATCCCGCTAACATGTTTAACCCCGCCATATTCTGTATGTATATGCCTGTCTCAAGTCAGGAGCCTGTAATTGGTCTCCTGTTGAAAGTTGTCTCATTAACTATGATACCACATTTTCTTTTATATATAACAGTAGTATACATTTGTACCGTTCAAACGTCAAAAATCGATTGAGAGAAAATAAATCCCGGTTGCAAACTAAACCCGAGGGAAACACATCAACTATAAAAGAAAAACAAAAGAACATCAGGAACACTGAAGTGCAACAAAATAAAACACAAACATACATAGATACGAACTATTTGAAAACAATTGTTATATTCCTGACTTGATCAGGATTTTTTAAGAAAAAATAGTGAGTTGAACCTGGTTTAATTACTAGCCGAATCTCTCGCTTATATGGCAATATTAAAACATTTTGATAAATTTTAATACTTCACAAACACACGCAATCATAGAGAAACGCAAAACCGAATAATATATTAGTCGACACAACATGCATCCACAAAACAATAACGAACATCTGTCAAAAAAGACAGTACAAGACATTTACTAACAGTGGTGCATTTATGTACCGAATATGTAATTTTGAACTTCAAATAATTATTTTCACAATAACAGTCCAAACAATTATTATTAGGATGACGGTATTGAAAGGCTGTTTTGTAATTAGAAGAAGATCACATAAGTTTAATTAATTTGTTTCTCATCCCTTTTGCATATTTTAGCAAATAAAACATGTTAAAACTAACTGTTTAGTAACTGTTCAGACTAAAAACTATAAGACATAACACATTATCCAACAGAAACCATAACAAAAACATCAAAAATCAAAACATGAATAGTGGGTGTATAAAATACCGACACGCCGTATAGCACTGTAAATTCACACTCAGCATAACATATTGTGACAATGTGACAGACATGAACCAACGACAACAATTTAACTTTTGATTTCTGACTAAATAAAGGCACATGAAAACTTTTGAAAGCGCCAACCCTCCTCTAACTTGAAATGTGGTGTAACGGCACGACATAAGAAAATACTATAAAAATCAGCTGAACTCGTCTGATCGATACACAGGAGAAAACATCTAATAAGAACAAACACCGGACGTAGCAGGGAATTTCTACATCCATCCCAACAAGAAAAGAACATATCTGAGAGTACTCACTGTTACTGAAAGCAAATTCAAAACGATTAACAACTCCATTGTATTTAGCGTTAAGACGTACCTGACTGTCAGATAAAATTATAACATTATACAGAGACATTTGTGGCCGAAATTGTGTTTAAAGTTTTACTTTCAGATTTAAAACGTAAATTACGGTATAATATATATATATATCCAAAATTTGTAAATTGAAGAATTTGAAATTGTACGACATGAAAGCAAGTGACCATCACTTTTTTTTATAAGAACCTCGCAATTGGTTTTATTTCGTATAGTGGTTTAACACAATTCATTCAATTGTTTAATCAACTACAAAATTATTACTATAAATAAAACACAGAACGATTTCACAACTGCTCTCTTTTACAGCGACTGTAATTTTTTTCGTATTGTAATAAACAGAATAAAGAAAATAACAGTATTGGACATTCATATGCCTTCTATGAGTATAAAACACCACAAACCAAATCTCTATTTTGTAACTACGAATACTCTCAGATCTATAATTCCTTTTTTTTCTTGTTGTTGGGATATATAATGTCCACTCTGTGAAGTATTTCTATTTGAATCCATCTGATGAGTTAAGTCTTTATCAACTGATTTTTATAGTTCGTTTTTATGCTGTTATATTACACCACTGTCTCAGGCTGGGGGAGGGTTGGGATCCTTCTAACATGTTAAACCCCGCCACATTCTGTATGTATATGCCTGTTCCAAGTCAGGGGCCGGTAATTTAGTGGTTGGCGTTTATTGCCGTGTTACATATTTGTTTTTCGTTCATTTTTGTACATAAAGTAGGCCGTTAGTTTTCTCGTTTGAATTGTTTTAATACATTTGTCATTTCGGGAGCTGACTATGCGGTATGGGCTAGGCTCATTGTTGAAAGCCTTACGATGATCTATAGCTATTAATTTATGGGTCATTTGGGCTCTTGTAGAGAGTTGTCTCATTGGCACATATCTTCTTTCTAATACCTTAACTAATTTGTTAAACAAAATAAGGAAATGCCAGGTGAGACCGTTTACAGCCGTAGCCAGTAGTCCGAATCGACCTTTCTTAAAAACAATTATAAACTATCAAAGTTGATCGTTTTCATAGGTCCCAGGATAATAAGATATTTTCTTTGACCTGAATGCTGCCGAAAATAACAGAATGGAGTATTTTGCCACAATCAACCGATATCTTAGTTTGTCTTACTGGCCTCCTGACGCGACAGTCGTTACAAGAATACTTTACTACATATGTTATGCACTTCACTCATGAAATCGTTTGATATTAAAACTGAAAATCATGTTCTAAAAAATCAGTAAATTGGGGCCCTTGGGATCATCAATATGTAGTGTAGCAACATTTTTTTGTAAATACCACTGAGAAATAAAACAACAACAATACTGATATTATATTATTGAGTAAAATCAATTTATTTTATATTTGTTTCACGTCACCCCAGTTAGTATGAATAATATTGCATATTTTTTTGATAATATCAACTAAGTAAAAAAAATGCTATTAATATTGCCACCAAACATTTTTTTCTGTATTTGAAGCTTTTGAGACTATTAATGGTTTATTTCAATCCGACAGTATCTGAAGCCCAAGAAATGATGACTGAGGATAGTTATCATGGCTATATAAATTGTGTGCGCTGGACAATCCAGTTGAACGAATCCAGGCATGATCCCCCTTCTCCATTTCACAAAGTGCCGTCATTGATCCAGATGAATATCCATCTCCACCATGATACTCTCCAGCAGAAGAAATAACTTTGTTTTCTACTACTAACTCTGTTACTGTGTAAGTTGCACCAGTCCCAGAAACAGTCCATGAAAACATGTACGTCCCTTTTCGAGGTGCCACGAACACGCCATCGTATTTATTATAATAACCTCCTTCATTTACTATCACAGTTTCGAACACCAGTATTGTGTCAATGTTAAAAGTAAATGTCTTTTCTCTTATCGCAGCATAAAACATGACTGGTTCCTTTTTCTCTAAAAAAAAAAAAAAAGTAAATACAATTATTTTTTTAACCGTGGATTTTTTTTTTTTAATATTTGGAAATTTTTCTCGTGGTTTACATTTGTGTTACACAAAAAAAACAATAATCTTTTTGTATGGTCTGCTTGTGTCTGTATGTATATATTATGACGACATAAAGAACGTATACCGCTGTTCAAAATTCATAAATCGATAGCGAAACAACAAATCCAGGTTACAAACTAAAACTGAGGGAAACGTATCAAATATAAGAGAACTACGACACAACAGAGACACAACACCGAAATTTTATGAAAAAAGGTGGGTTGAACACCGACAGTACAGTATGATTTCCCGTGTGAAGATCGATAAAAATCTTGTAGTTTGTATGATATATATATACTGTGATGGTAGGTTGTAATTGTCTCACTTTAGTACTTGAAAATGTAATTGTGTTAAATATCTATGAAAACTAATTGAAATTGATAATTAATAGAATTTCATATACAATGTATTGAAAAAATGTTCGTTGTCAAAGTTACACGATATAAATAATTTTAGTATATGAGTGTAATGGATGTGAAGCTTCCAAATTAAGTAAAACAGTTGAGGTGTATGTTTTTTTTATTCTAAAATGTCTTACCTTTTTGCATTGAATTATTTATCATCTGCAGGCTTTGTGAAAGATGTCTGACTTTTTCTTTGAGTTCTGCAAATTCTGTAGCACTCCGGTCATACTGAAGAGAAACAGATTGGAATAAACAAACGGCTGTCAATACCAATAATAAAGTGACGCTATGCGACATTTTGGAATACTCCCACTGTTCTTCGTGTATTCACTTTATATATGTCAGCAAGTTTATTTGATGAAGTGCTTTATAAAGAGGTACTTTGGACCTTATGTTACAATATCATGAAATTGCATATTTATTAAATTACTCCACTTAGCTGTAAATTTTTAAATGTTGAGCACTTATTAGTGTTAAATTTTCTCTTCCTGTTCCAACGGCTTATTTTTGAAGAAGTAAACGTTTTTTTTCTTTTGCGGCTGTGTGATTGTCAGATGGGTTTTTCTATAGCTCATAACATATTTTCGTTTCTTTTTTATTTAATCGTGAATCATCTTGGTATATAAATCATTTTAATAAAAACAACTATTTCATTTTGTTTATTATACCTGCGCCTCTAAAATGGGTTAATCGTGATATTCAAACACATCCGTTTGTCTATCTGTTATACGTTTGGTTCATGGATCATTTCCCTTAAGGGAGTTCGCTTCTCAGTTTCAAAATAATTAGCTTTTCAAAACACTAGTTTATATTGATAGGGGATTAATTAAAGAAATAAAAGAGCAAAAAAAAATATATAGGTCAATGTGCTTGTTTTCGAGATATATGCCACTGAAATTTTAGCGGGAAAATATTCTCTGTTGGCTTTTCATAGCTTTATCATGGACAACTTTAAGTTTTCAAAAACTATTAAAAAATCATAAAACTTTTATAAGACTTTTACAACATTTCGGTGTTGACATGAATATCAATAATGTGGTCATTTTTATAAATATCCTGTTTACAAAACTTTGAATTTTTCGAAAAACTAAGGATTTTCTTATTCCAGGAATAGATTACCTTAGCCGTATTTGGCACAACTTTTTGGAATTCTGGATCCTCAATGCTCTTCAACTTTGTACATGTTTGGCTTTATCAATATTTCGATTTGAGCGTCACTGGTGAGTCTTATGTAGACGAAACGCGCGTCTGGCGTACTAAATTATAATCCTGGTACTTTTGATTACTATTACAGATGGCTTATCATTTACATGTAAAAGATTTTTAAAAAGAAAAATTGGGGTCAATGGGCAATTTGTCAAAGGCATTCAAAAGAATAAAACCAGAGGATTAAAAAAATCTGGCAAAAATCCCAAAACATGACACGCGAACTTCCTTAACTCTGATGTAGATTCGCGCGTTTAACTTCAGAATGTTAACGCCACACAGATGATTAGTGATTACGTGATTTTTAGTGAACACAATGTTGAATGCTGTACCCCTATTTTTTACATTTTTACCTATTATGTCTGTTATTTTTTGTTCACGATCCTTCTCAATATAATGGAATTTGATGCGACTGTCAAACAAGTGAGAGATTCAGCTTTCTAAAAAACGCATTTTCTACATAACATGTGGCGCAAACTGAAACAAATATGATATAGATTGTACAGGTTGTTATAGCATAAGCATATAAACTCTGACAGGCATAAACTCAGTTTGTATCTAAGTGCCTAGAACCAAAAATGTGTTGCCACATGATTGCATGAAACAAATTACATTTGTACTTTATCCATAGAAGTAACGACGAATGGGAGTCGCTTTTGTTGTCATATACGATTGTGCTATGGCCATTTTTGTGTTCTTGCCTATCGTTTTAGCTTATATGCTTTGACTTTATGCCATTTGGTTTTTCTTTTTTGGCAAACCTTTTTTTCTCGACTAAGTGATTATTACTATGCAACTGAAGTATTACATGCATAAATCAGAGGTTAATATAGCTGCTGTATAAAACGAGATTTTTTTAATTCATCATTTTCTTATTTTCATTTTCTAAGGAAATGCCTTTTTCAAGACAGGAATATGATAGTTGTTTTCGATTCGTTTAATATGTTTATTAAGCGTTTGCTTTTGTCATTTAATAAGAATTTTTAGTGGAGTAAGGTTACTTAATTTTTTTACGTTTTATCATACACATCGAATTACTCCACTTAGTTCAATAGTTGTACCTGTGTATCATTTGAAAGGCTTATTCATATTTCTCGATCTCGTCCAAGTTTTCATCTTATGAAAATAACAGTTAAGAATAAATTTAGATTGGCTTGGTTTGTTAATTTTCAAAGAGTGTTTTGTCAAGTATCTTGTCTTGTATAGCATATTGAAAATATGTATAATATTTTTCATTCGTTTTTGAAACTGCTTTTAAAGGTCAAAATAGCATTGTTAAGAAAACGCGTTTAAGCTTTTCTTCAGGTATATGTTTTGAATTCCAGATACTCTTTGACATTATAACAAATAATGTAGTTTACATTAATGCTGTGATGATCTGTAATACCGACATCCTTGGGTTGGGTTTAATGTGACATAGTTAAAGTGGGCCAAAATATCATGTTTAAGAATAGGGTTTTAAAATCCTTTCTAATTGTTTTTTTAATTTTAATCTTAGTTTTTTGGGTTGTTGTTTTTTTTTATGTGGGGATGCAAAACCCCGCAGTTATAAAAACAAGTAATGCCATATATTAAAAGAATACAAGTTTCTACAAATTAGGGGAGGACATATCTTTTCAACTGTAAGAGAGAGGTCAAAATCTCATGGTCAAGTAAATTCCTTACGGTATGTTTCAGGCATATGATTTTTTTTCCAGTTCATAACTTGAAACATGAAATGTAGCTTAACTGCTTTGATAATTCAAATTCTGTTAATAAAGGGGGCAGTATTTTTTTTTTATTTTCTTTTTTGTATTATATTTTATGAATTATGTACCTTTATGTTGTTACAATTAACGTAAAACATCGAAGATCTTTAAGACAAAAACCCTTATGTATATACTATTTTGGTTTACTGGGACAATCTTCACTTGCTATAAAATTCACACATTCAGTCACTATCATTTCTGAGAATTAAATTTGATTACATTGTGCACGCCAATTTTTATTTCAGTGAAAGCCTGTACCAAGTTAGAAATATGACATTTATTTTTATTCGTTCCGTTTGTTGACATATTGTAGAGCGTTAAATGATGTCAGGTTGAAAGGGCTTACCATTTAAAACTTACCTTTAATTTCTGTATGTTTGTAAAACTTCTCACTGATTCAAACTTTAAAAAAAGATTAATGCCCATTACAGACTGTGATATTGTACAAAATATAATGGTCAGTGTCTTTTCAATGACAGTTGATGTGTTTAGCTTTGGATTTTGCCATTTGATTACAGACTTTCTGTTTCGATTTTTTGTCAGAGTCCGGTATAAATTCATTTTACTTTTTTCATTCATTTTGTTTATTCGTCTTTTTCTCTTTAATTTTCACTGATGTATTGAGTTTATAATTCTAAATTGGTCAATAAATTTGTGTTTCAATTTGCAGTGTCCTCTTACACTTCAATAAACGTAACATTTTGAATGTCTGAATGCTAAAGGTATTTTGCAGATACGAGATCACGTTTATGAATCGTGTACAAGTTTTTAATGGTTCTATTGTATCAAAATTCAGATGATTTACTTCAGAGTCTTTAGTCAAACTTTTGCAGTTAAATCAACACTCTTGATTTCTCCGAGTACACTAAACAACACCCGACGCAATTTCTGTTATTCTCTGCAGCATTGGTGATTTTTTTCCGATGATCAATTCAGAGTTCCAACACATCTTTTTATTAAACAGAACTTGTTCTACAAAAATATGGAATTTTGAAGAAAAAAAATCTTTGTTAACTAGGTCATTTACAATTGCGTAATACATACGCATAAGAAATAGAATAATGATGGTTGACTGTGGTTTTTTTTCTTTCATTTTTGAACATTTTTAACGAAATATGATAATACAATTGTGTTTGTATGATTTGACATCTTTCATAAGTTTAATTTCTAACAATTCAATGAGGTTAGAATTTTTGTGATTGGGTCGGGATAAAAAAATACCATGACAAAGAACACATCTTCAGCATTATTAATGTATTTGTCCAAGGCCCATGTTTTTGTTTTTCATTTCAATTATTCACAAAGCATTAGCATTATAACTAGATGATGTAGTTCTTTTAGTAATTTGGAATTCCGACATATGAGATCGGTTCAATTTTCCATGATTAGAGGTCTAAATACCATGCATGGCTTGTAAATGGTGTTATGCAATCTTTCCCGAAATATAACTATATTCCAGAAATTTGTTGGAGCAATATAAAGTTGCCAACAAAATCAAGATTCCTATCATGGTTTTAAAGTCTGACTTCTTTTTTTGGGGGTTAAATTTGGGGTCAGAATATATATGCAAAACTACATAAGCACATTTACATAATGTGTTATTGTATTCCTCTAATTGTCTTCGTAACTTTTAGTATATGATTTAGTAATGTTTTAGGTAGGTTTATCATTAATGACATTTAATAGTTAATGTCACTTTCAAATTAAGTAAAAGTGGATTAGAAATATTCAATATGAGTTTAAATCCCTTTTTATGGCCGAATAACTCTTTTGTACATTCAATACAAATAATATACGTGTTGATAAAAAATCATTACATATATACCCATTACACGCACATTCATAAATGTACTGTACATGAACATGTTTACTGAATTTTCTTATTATATCCGGGTTTAATTCACAGAACAGAAGGGATAAAAGTGTATCAATAAAGATAATAAGGAGAAAGAACACGATGTATAAAATGGGATCAAAAGTAGCATGAGGTATGTCTCTAAGGAAAGAGGGTAACCCGATTAAGCCCGTGTTTTATTGAAACAGGAAGTATTTTCGTAAAAGCCTTTACTTTGCTATTTTAAGCACTTGTAATTGATGCGTTTAGGGACATTATACTATTTATTCACTGATTTGACATATGTTGGTAACAGTTGCTAAGGCTGTTACGAAAACAGATATATCCTATTGGAAATGTTATCTGCATTCATTCATGGGTGGAGTTTAGAAACAACAAGAAAGAATAAAAAAGATATTATTTAAAAAATTCGGACAAGAACAAAATTAAGAGCGAAATTGAATTCAAAAACTTTATTTTATATTTTTTTATGATATGTGATGTACGGCTAATACTCTTTTCTTTATTTTTATCATTTAGAATTAAAATATTTACCGCTAGGTATAAGTTGGCCTATACCTCTTCCTTTAAATATGCGATACAAAGACTCAATTGAAGACCATAGGACATCGAAATAAGAATGCTCATTTATTTAACGCTATAAAAAGCGCAGTTGTTATCCTTTCGTTTGATGTATTTTTTCATTTGATTTTGCTATTTGATTAGGGACTTTCCGTTTTGAATTTTCCTCGGAGTCAAGTATTTCTGTGATACTAAGAAATTGTTATTTTCAATTTACAAAACGCGAGAAGCACTTATAACAGCTAACATAAGCTATGATAGGATGCTTACATAGACTTGTACACTACTGATTTAGTTGCCTTGTTACCTTTTAGGTGTATCATTATTATGCAATAGATTTCCTCTGCTATTTTCTTTTACTTTGACAAAATAGTTTTCCATGACTACAAACGTTCATAAATAAACATTTTCAGACGAGTTGTAAAAACATCTCATCAATAACAGAGTGGAAATAGGCATGAGTATAACACGCACTCGGTTTTAATTGTATATCGATTCTTTATTAAAAGTCTAATGCAGGGCCAGGTTCAGGCAGGGCGGGACAAAGCGACCCCCCCCCCCCCCCATATTGTTTTTCAAAGCATGGGTTGTCCTCAGCCTTATAAAGAATTTGTCGATAATTTTGCCTAAAAAATATGTTTGCGCCCCTTTTATCTAATATCATGGATCTACACTGTTAGTGACTTAAACAAAATAACAGTCTCATATAAAAACCCTACAAAACGCGGAAATACTAGTCCTATGAAAGATAGCTCTGACATGACTATGAACAAGGACATTGCTAAGTAAAATACTATTGTCATTCTCAATTACATCTATATTTTCAGTCTCAAATACTCAACTTAGAAATACGTCTTATATGAATTAGTTTATGTATTTTATAAACTTAACTGTGCTATTTATTATGTTACCATGCAAGAAAAATATGTTTACATGAATTCATATATATTAGTAAATGAAGCAAAACAGTAAAGCATTAAAATAACTGATGCAGCAAGTAGGAAAAGTTTAGTAAACAAAATAAGCAAATTAGTAACTAAATTTTAAAACTACATAATACATTTCTTTCAAGTGTCTTTGCTTACATGAAGTGCTAATTTGAGGGCACAAGATTATTTGTATACCATATGGCTACATCAAATGTCAACCTGAAGATCAACATGAATTTATAACTTTTGTGTTCAATGTTTACGATATGAAATCTTTATACGAACAAACACTAAACATACAAAAAATGTTTCCCTTAAATGCTCAAAAAAAGCTTGAAAATAAATATTTAACCATTTAGCTACTTCCTATTTATACACAAATAAAACTCTTTCGTTTAGTTTTATATCCTTTCACTCAGTTATTATCTATTATTTAAGATTATTCAATAACAATTATTCATCAATCTTTAATGTCTTTAACGCATTTTATGATTAATTAGTTGTAGTTATCATGCATACTGATTCACATTTCTCCTTTCAATCAATCAAATAATCTAACCACATCTTGCTTATTCTATTGATATAATGTGAAAAAATTATATACAACTGTCCTTTCCATAAAGATATATAGCATATATCAAGATTCTAAAAATATAATTCAAGGTAAACTGGTCAGTATAACCATATTCAGACTGAATAGATTAAATGTCATATAATAATATCACTAGCATGACATCTATTTTATTCCAATACATCTAATCAAAACATACAAATTCAAAATTACATATATACATCAAATGCCCCTCTACCATATACTTGCGTCCGGTCTCTTCGAACTGTATTTGCTTAGCGTTTCTGATCTCTTATTTGCGTTGATCTTTAGCAGTGCTGGTGAGTTGTTGTTCACATCAGTGGTACTTTCGAAATTCAAACTGTTATGATGACAGGAATTTATTTCCATATAAATGGTCCATAATGCACTAAAGAGTAATTTTACATTGTACAGACGTAAGGGAAACAGGTCGGTTGTTTGGTTGACCTGTTTCGTCTCCCTTTCAAAAATGTTCATATTATTTCCGACAAACCAGTTGGAGGGTACTGATCCTGTATTTATTGATGTGTTGTATATTTTAATCTCCGGTCCCTGTAGATATATGTGAGTTGCTACTTGTCAGTTGTTTGATAATTCTTGGTATAGTCTTCAATATTTTTATTGTAATCTATAGGAAACTGTTCCTAAGGAAATCTGACCTGTAATGTTTTTAAAATATCTATCGGTGTTGTTGTTTTCTGATTTGTGACTTTATTTAACAATCTATGTTTTCTTTCTGTTGTCATCCAGGGAAAGTTCCATTTTGTTACAATCTGTTTAGAAGGTATGCTCCTCACAATTGTTTCGTCCCTTAGTGTTAAACGGATGACACAACGCTTCAACGTCGTTTTTACTACTGTCTCCCTTGAATTGCTTGCGATAAGATTCTAGGTCTGATCTTATACCTTCACTGAACAAATTAGTTCTCCTTGGTGGTTTATTATTAATTTTTGCCTTTTTGTATTTACCATGATTTAAACAAGGTTAAGGTCGCTTATACCTGATTCCACTTCTATGTTCTGAATTATGTTTGGGTTGTTGTAACACAAATCTTAATCTTAAAAAAAATAAAAGCAGTTGACTTCCGTTTAGCTTTTCGGGATGTATAAACTTGACGTCACGTCACGTCCTAATTGATCAATGATCAAGTGACCAAAATTTCTAGTGTAGTCTGTTGACTTGAAAAACATCATCTTATTTTTCTTTTTAATACATAAGAACATTATAATTACAATGTTTGCCTGTGACGTAAGCGTTATATTTTACAGCTGAAACATCTATCAATACAACAATGTCCGACCAAAATGTATCCGGTTATTTTACCAAGAAAATATCAACAAATACAAGTTTATTGAGAAATGTATGGTACGAAAGTAAGATTACTCAGGTACGAAAAGAATTATACAGTAGTTACTCTCAGTATCATTCAGTCATCTTTGTGAACGACTTTGTGAATAAGAAGTCGTCAAACAGTAACGATCTGTCTACCGACGAAATTCAACAAATCCATATTCAAAACGCAGAGAACGCTATTCCTACTTCTTGCAGTATAAAGATTCATAACATTGAGACAGATAGGAGTCATACCTTGATATCGGAAAGAAATGTTCATGGATATCTATGCAAGGAAGTTGCAAGCAAAAACAAAAAGATGTACGATGAACCATGGACGCCTGATATTTACATAACAGATGAGTATTTAGACAGACTTAACATTCCGCCAGGTAAGGATAAATGGGGATACATTAAATTGAGAATGGAAATTGGGGGTGTGTCAAAGTCATAATAACCTGACCAAAGATCAAACAATAGCCGAGGCCCCCCAATCTTAAACCTGACGAAAATACCAAGAACGCTCCCTTTCGTTAGGCGTCAAGTATCATATCATTATAAAACATAACCCGTATCATACAAAGAACTGGTTTTAGAATAAATGTGATTATTTCCAATGCAAATACCCTATTAGTGACTGAATATTAAAGCCAAAATATGCCATTTTTAATGACATGACCACAGTATTGTAACTATATCCGTTCTTGATAACTCTGTGAAAGGATTTGGTTAGCTTTTGAGTTGAATGTCGGCATGTTTGTGCTTTGTAAAGAATATTACCATAAAAGATTAGATGTGAAATACCTGAACATTTAAAATGTATGCATGTTGATTTATATTTACGAATAAAGTCCTTGTATCGATTGTGAAATTTAACAAATGTTTTGACTAGTTTGAGATATCGAAAAACCTAGTGTAAAAATATTTCATTATTACATAGATTTATTTTGTTGATATCTAATACGTTGTTCCATACACAGACTTAAAATTCCGCTGAGGAAGGATAAATGGAGCTACATAGAATTCAGAATAGAAATTGGAAATATGTCAAAGTGATAACAACCCGGCCAAAGATAAAAAAAAAAAAAAAACAAAAAAAAAAACAAAGCCCCCCCCCCCCCCAAAAAAAAAAGGTGTCTTCATTATAGCGATAAAATCTCGCACCCGGAGACGTGCATCAGCTGACCCCATCAACAAAAATGAATGAGGTGAAACAAGCTTTGTAAATTTGCACAATCTATAAAATGTCAAAATTTACAGATTTACATTTACCTGGCACCGAATACTAATGAAGATTCCCAAACAACTATTTTGTCGATGTACGGATTCGTACAAAAAACGGTCTTGACGCTACAGAATCGAATGCAAGGCGTTTTCTCTTAATTATCTAAGTCAGTACTGAACTAAATTCAAAAATAAGATCGAGGTTGTTAAATGTAATATATATGCCATTTTGTGCTTCTTTGTTACATATTTGTTTGTTTTTTTGGTGATTAAGAATGTAACACAATGTTTACTGCTGTATTTTTAACGTTTTTACCTATTATGTCTGTTTGCTTTGCTCGCACATCGTTGTCAATATAATGGAATTCGATGCGACAGACTTTCAAGTGGGAGAATTAGCTAGCTATAAAACCAGGTTCATTCCACCATTTTCTACATAATAAAATGCCTGTACCAAGTTAGGAATATTACAGGTGTTATCATTTCGTTTGATGTGTTTGAGCTTTTGAGAAAATTTCCGTTTTAAATTTTCCTCGAAATTCAGTACTTTTTTTATTTAACTGTACTTATCTCATGCGCGGATCAGGGTAATGAACACGTACTGAATAACTGAAAAAAAGATTCTTGACATTTTTTTCCTTGCGATTAATTCAGACATTTAAAAATGTTCAGTTTTAAATGACTGCTTCAGTAGTAAAAACAGTTTCTATGTTTTATCATTTTTCAGGCAACCAAAGAAACCGACTCATAAACTTCTACTCACAATCCAAAATTCTGTTTTGCTTTTTATCATATCACATTGGAAATGAGTCCATTGTAAGGTTTCGCAGGAGAATAATTGATAAGAAATATCCTCATAATATAGATTTTTTGGGTAATACACTACTTGCAAGCGGAAGTAAAGCCGAGGGTTTGGATATGAAAGGAAGCGACACAGATATTATGCTGGCAGACTCCACATTTAAAGCATATGAAGGTGATGATAAATCGAATCCCTTGATATCATGTCGATACGATTCTATGTCATCTGACTTAAAACCAGGATACGTTCTGGTTGAAACCTGGATGAGAGGTTATCCGTCTACTCTGCTTTCAAGTTCTTTCTTTAAAACAAGCATTTCCCTTTTCGTGCCTTTTCTGAAATTGATTTATCAAATGGAACCTCATGGACCAGCTATGTCCGCTTCATCTTGTGGAGAAGACTTTGATTTAGTTTATTGCATAAAAACTGTCACTTGGCCAAACATAGCGAGCGAATGGGTGCTTAGAAAAAGAAAATACGGATGGCCTTCACTGGAAATGATCCAAAATATTCAAAGTCAAAGTTGTCATTTAGTTCCTGTCAGTAGTAAAGTGGATGCTAGAACCACAGAAGAAATTGAATGGAGACTATCCTTTTCATTTGCAGAAAGGGAGCTAGTTCATTCTTTTAGTCATACACAACTGTTAGTATATGGATTACTGAAACTCATTTTAAAAGAGGTAATAGGCGTCCATCATGATATAGCAGAACATTTGTGTTCTTACTTTTTGAAGACCACAATTTTCTGGGTAATAGAAGACAATCCGCAATCTATTTGGAATGTCGATTTCCTTATTTTATCATTCCATTTATGCTTGGAACGCCTGATTCAATTTATTGTAGAGGAAAATTGTCCAAACTACTTTGTTCGAATCAATAACATGTTTTTAGAACGTTTCACACCAGCAGGAAAAGAAAAATTGCTGGCGCTCTTGTGTGAAATACGGCACAGTGGATTCAGCTGGGTTACTTTAAGTTCAACCTTGAGAAAACTTAAAACGTTTTTAAAATATCCACTATCAATACGATCGCTTTATTGTGTTCAAAATGTAAAGTTTAGAAAAGAATGCTTTAGACTTATTTTAGATCTGTCAAGACACGTAAAACTCATTCTGAGCAATATGATCATCGCTAAACGACAGAAATACCTCCTATCATATGTAAAGTCTATGGTGAATACACCTGTTATCCGATGTAGCTTTCTGAGTCACATTTGTCACTTTTTAGAAATAGATAATAAGAAAATGACCCATAAACAACTACATACCTTACGAAAACTATACCTACATTTATTATGTATAGGATGTAGCGCAGATTTGGCGTGTGGTAAGACAATGCTAGCAAGCTGGTTGTATAATCAGGGAAAATTCCCAGAATGCTTGCAAGTTACCAGTTTCGTTTTAGAAAGCATCAAGTTTAGATGTTTCCATATTGGCACTAAAACTGTTGTGGAATGTTCTAGCACAACACATATGACAAAAGAGTTGAGTTCTGAGTTTCTAGGTTGTTTAAATCATTATTATACAGAAAATATCACTATTTCTGATAAGTCCGGAAAAATATCTGTGAGAGAACTGTCGAGATTTTTAAATTGTTTTTTAAATTTGTCATCCATAGAAGACTATAGGCAAAGAAATGCATTTTTTGGTCAAGTTTGTCCTGAAGTATATTGTCATTTTTTGCGATTTTTATGCTATCTAAGACAATCTGATTTACCACATAGTGAAGAGGAGTTTAACAAAATGATACAAGTTCATTTCGTTGGATCAGAATACGAGAAACAAATTCATGATTTAATCGTAACTGTCATGAAAATCACGGGCAAAATTATAACACGAAATGTTCAAAATGATTGTGAAAGTGAAATATTTACGATGAACGATTTTTTTCATATTGAATCTGATGGAGATCTTTCATTGTTTCGTGATATCGATGTTTCAATGTTATCTAGAACTTTTGATAGCTTTAATGACTATGGTTGTGATGAAAACTTTACAAGAAGAATTTTTGCGTTTCCTAATTCGATATTTCAAACAATTTTCAGTACATTAAACAAATAAAATGATGCTTGTTTTATATGGAACAAACCGTCGTTAATAAACAAACACACACACTCTTTGAATAAAATTTGATTCACTAAACCATTTTCTCTCTGTTCATTGTTTTATATAAATTGCAAAAACTTCGTTTTGGAGTTGAAAAAGGGTTTCGTTTTTGTATTTCTACTTCGTAATATTATTTGGCCATTTGAACTGTTTTTCAAGTGTCACTGATTGTCTTTTGTAAGCAAAATCTGGAGTAGGGAATTTTAATATTGTTTTCTATGAAGTGTTTATTGTAATCTAGTCATGCGTAGAAGGGTTCTGAAATTAAGAGCAGATGCTTTATTTCAAGTATGCAAAATAAACGTTGTTGAAAATATTTGATCAGCAAATTTGTAAAAACAATAACCTTTACGTTGTATTTTAACATTAGGAGTTAGGTAATGTTTCTTATATTTTATTTCCACCGCATTTTATTTATATATTTTTGCGTGTTTCTCGCTCTTTAGCTCAAAGTAGTAAAGCCAGTTACCCTAACAAACTGCATGGAATTAAATGTTGGGATTGTTTTGTTTATCTTGTTGTATTTTTCCTAATTAAACTATAAATAAGGATAATGAACACTATGCAGGTTTAAAACTGTACCAGAAGTTATCCCCAACATTATGAGTTTAATATAATACCTGTTAGGGTTACTGTTCGGCACCGTAATAAAAGGACTTTAAAACTTACGTCAGCCTTTGCAAGTAATTAATCGCTTATCTGATTTTTTTAAGCCCAATTCATTCATCAAACATGATTTATATTTTTGAGCTATAATGTTTATCAGAATTTGCTTTAAACAGTTACTTTTAGGAATTTTGGTCTTCAATGCTCTTCAACTTCGCACTTTATTTGTCCTTTTTAACTGTTTTGGATTCGAGCGTCACTGACGAGTCTGATGTACACGAAACGCGCGTATGGCGTATATACAAAATTTAGTCCTGGTATCTATGATGAGTTTATTTAAAGTTTAGAAGTATTAGGCCCAGTTGTTTCAGAGAAGATGTTTAAATGCAAGCAAACATGTTGAACAAATTGTGTCAAATTGTATTTAATAACATTAACGGTACCAATTTTTCTGCACCAGATGCGCATTTCGACAAATAATGTCTCTTCAGTGATGCTCGTGGCCAAATATGTAAAATCCAAAGCGTATATAAAAGATGTAGAGCTATAATCCAAAAGTTCCAAAAAAGTATAGCCAAATCCGTGAAAGGAATCAGAGCTTTGCATGAGGGAGATACATTCCTTAATTTATAGTATTTTTTAACATTTTGTAACAGCAAATTTAATAACACAAAACAATCCGTATTTTCATGCCAGTACCGGAGTACTGGCTACTGGGCTGGTGATACCCTCGGGGACTAACAGTCCACCAGCAGAGGCATCGACCCAGTGGTAGTAATAACATTAATGGTACCAAAAAGGTAATAACTTCTAAAGTGATCAATTGACAATTTTGGCAATTTTTACTTTTTTGTAGATCTTACCTAGCTAAAGATGTTTGCTGTTTGCAGTTTATCTCTATCTTCAATAATATTCAAGATAATAACCCAAAACTGCAAAATATCCTTGAAATTACCAATGTAGTGGCAGCAACCCAACAATGGTTTGTTTGATTTGTCTGAAAGTTTCAGGGCTGGTGGATCTTGACCTGTTAAACATTTTACCCCAAATCAGATTTGCTCTAAATGCTTTAGTTTTTGAGATATAAACCAAAAACTGCATTTGAACCCTATGCTCTTTTGTTAGCCATGGCAGCCATGGTTGCTGATGGTCCAAAACTTCGGATACAATTTATAAGCAAGATACCCCAAGGAACACTCAGATTAAGTTTGAAGGTATTAGGCCCAGTAGTTTCAGAAGATTTTTAAAATGGTTTACGACGACAGACGACGAAATAACCAATTTAGTGGCAGCAACCCAACAATGGTTTGATTGATTTGTCAAAATGGAAAGGCTATGCACAGAGTTTTAAATCGAACTGGACTAAATGCAAACATAACTAGAGGCTCTCAAGAGCCTGTGTCGCTCACCTGACTGTACTTGGGTTATTGAAATAAGATAAAATAGATAAAAATCATAACAGATACTTACATAATGAGTGAGGCCAAATTTGGTAAAATATTGGCCCCATAATTTACATGTAGTAATAAATCCGGGTGGCCATCTTGAACAGTAAATCAGCAACAAATGAAGCAGAACTTCATCACCACCTCAAAAGGAACATTTATGACGTAGTAATTAAGTTTCAAATTCATTGCAAGCAGTGGTACTCTAAAAGAAGACATTTGTATGTATTTTCCATGGGTCCTATGTTAAACTAAATCCCAAGCTGGCAGTCATCTTGGACGAAGGATCGGCTACAAAGTAACAACATTTGGTCAGCATCTCATAAGGAATATTTATGCTATGTTTGGCTTCATTCAATTCAGTGGTTCTCTAAAAGAGGACATTTATATGTATTTCCCGTAGGGTCCTATTGTCAAGTAAGTGATCCGCTGGCGGCCATCTTGGATGATGGATTGGCTACAAAGTAACAAAATTTGGTCAGCACCTCATAAGGAACATTCATGCCATGGTTGGTAACATTCCATTCAGTGGTTTTCTAAAAGAAGACATTTGTATGTATTTCCTATAGGTTCCTATATGTTTAACTAATTCCTCTACTGGCAGCCATCTTGTATGATGGATCAACTACAAAGTAACAACACTTGGTCAGCACATCATAAAGAACATTTATGTCATGTTTGGTTTTAATCCATGCAATGGCTTTATAACTGAAGTTCAAAATTCAAAATGTAAAAACTTAACAGCTATGACAGACGACAGACAACAAGTGATGAGAAAAGCTCACTTCGCCCTTTGCCCTTAGGCTACAGAAAACAGATTGATATATAGTTAAAAAATGATATAATAGAGCCATAAAAAAAGTAAAAAGGGTGCAGAATAAGATTTTATGTTCGCTGTATTGCATACTAAAAAAAGGCATTAAGAGTAAAACTTTTTCTATGGGTTGATGATGACTTTGATATTGTTGCTTATATTCCAAAGCTGTCATGATTTAGTGCTTGATTCTTTAGGTTGATTAGTGTACATACGTCTTGACCCAGAAACAACATTAATCTGAATTTATTACCACCGAAGTTATTATATAGTGACTTGAGTTTCACCAGTATTACTCAGATTACAATTCTACCTTGACATCTAAGTTTGTATTTAGCCTAAAAAAAATACTTATTTAGCCTTGGAATTGAAATCTGAGTGATACTGCTAAAACTTAAGTCACTATAACCAATTCAAAAGAAAAAGCTTTGGATTAATAAATGCACTAATTGTTTTTCCTGACAAAGGTTTTAAACGAATTGAACTGGACAGTAGCTTCAGTTTATACAAATAACATTTTGATTTTACAGTAAAATGTGTGTGCATTTAAATCATTCACAATTGGTCTTTGATAAATTACAACAAGCAAATATTTCCAAAACCCTCCAAAAATTTTATTTTCTAAAAAGTACATTAATTAAGCTTTGTTTTGTCCAAAAAACGATTTAAAGTAAATCCTGAAAGAAACCCTGGCACACAATCATATCCAATACCAATAAAAATAAAACAAATACCAACCGGCAGTTTTTAAGAATAATGCAGTTATTACGAGAAATGTGTTACATTATTACTAATTACTTAACTTACTCATTACCTTAGAAAATGACACAATTTAACTGGACACAAAATTGTCAAAAAGTTTTGATACATTAAAAACAGTGTTGTGCCAGCTCCAATTTTGGTGTTTCCACACTTTAATTGTTTTATGGGTAGATGCAATTGAATCTGCAATTAGCTTTGTCCTTGGACAATTAGATCCAAACACAAAACTTGGGCATAAGTAGCATATTGATCACTGAACAAAAATGGACTGGGACAATAAAATACATACACTACGTAGATGTATACTCAAATATCAAGGATATAATTTCAAGATGGTTGATAAACCCTAGAAGAAAACAATATCTTAATACATATTTTGGTCAGTTATATCTTTGTTGTACAACTGCATAAGTTTTATCTTTTCCTTGGTGACAACCAACAATATTCCTATACTTAATTCTGTATGATCCTTTGTATTTCCACCTGTTTGGCCATGCATGTTCCGTCCTTTTGATAGGCTCCTTGATACTGTAATGGAGAAGTAGTACATCATGCCATTTTCAAGGTTTAACCTTCAACAATGTGCGAAACCCTTACTGTACCTTTGAAAGACTTCTTGGCATTACAAAATATGAAACAATTCAGGATAGAAAATGATAATATCTTTATTAAATCTGCAAACAATTAAAACATACTGGTATGTGAACAACCTCTTATCAATATAAAACCCCTTATAAAAACCAAAAACACAAAACATAAAAATACAAAACAGTAAGAGAATGCATGCTTTTACAAAAAGCAAAAATTTAAAATAAATTTCATGTGTACAAAATATGTTTATAAGACAATAATAAACATGTATAGTATAGATTTAAAATTTGAAAACCTAAACATATAAAATATAGTACAGCATACTAAAACTGACAAAAACAAAATGCAAAAAGCAGAACTGCTAAAACAGATAATGCTGAACTTTTACGAGGGATTTGCAACCTTGGACAATGAATACCCATATATTGAGGACCAAAAGACAAGACAATACTGTTTGAATTATTCTGTGTTTCGGTCATCTTTAAACTGGGGTTAAATCATGGTTTGACCTTTACCATTAACCTTAAATGATCATATCAGAATGTTTATATTCCAGTCCATATTTGCAACTCACTAGCATCCATCATGTTCATAGGTGTAACATATTTTAAAAGGCAATCATTTGAGTTGCCTGATTGATGGAAAAACTACTAAAAAAATGATTGGAGGAAGAAGGGTAAAACCAAATTTATGTGAACAATTCTTTTGCAAGACCTAGAAATAAACCTTAATTCATCCAAGGTTTCAATGCAACCCTGATTATCATATTATCATAATAAGGTACAACTGAATCAGTTCATATACCATTTTATAGTTGTATACTTAATTTATAATTGAACTGTCAAGTTAGTTTCCAATATAATACAGATATTATGGATATCAGTCAGGAATCAAACAACCTCATTGTCAATCATATGATGTAAATGTGAACTTGATGGCGGTTAAGTCCTTTCTTTAAAGCTGGCCATTATACCATTTTTGGCTCTCATCACAACCTCTATAAAATGTTCTACTTCATGATCTGGATCTACAGTTATCTCAAATCTGTAAATATATGATATTGGTATGTAAAAGCTTTTAGAAAAATTCAAAAAACAATTAATTATTGTGATGCAGGTATAAAAACAAAAATGATATTTGTTGATAAAAATGTCATTATTTTTCAAGGTATAAATACAATTATTAAAACATAATCAAAGCACATTTTTCATTATTCATCAATGAATGTATGAAAATCCATATAAAAAGTATAAGTTCAGTAGTCGTCATTGATTCATGTCTGTCAAATTTGTTTTTTGTAAAATGTTTTGAATAAATTCATGAAATTAGGCTGTTAGTTTTCTCAATAGAATAATGGTTTCTTACATTTCATGTTGGGGCCTTTTATAGCCGACCATACAGTATTGGTTATGTCCAATGAATTGTTAAATGCAGTTCTTTTGCAAATTGTTGCTTACATCCACTTTACTTGAACATTTGTTGATGAGTCTCATTGGCAATCATACCAGATCTCCTTATTTTAACATTATTATTTTTGCCCAAAATAAAATAAAAACTTAAATACAACAAGATCACCTATTGACTAGCCTAGCAATTAGGACCTTTTCTTCATTTTGTGCAAAGGCTTGGCCAATACAATTTCTGAAATAAGAAAAATAGAATGAAGTTAAAAATTTCATTCATGATATTTTCTCCTTTACATTACTCTGTTTTATTATAAAATTAATAATATATACTTTAGGAGTTCTATCTGATAGCTAGAAAACTAAAGAATAGTTGTCTCCTTCAAACGACTGTTAGTGAAAGATGAGACAATTCATGTTTAATTGATAGGACAGCCAATATTAAGCAGTTGATTTGTTGAGCAGAATATAAAGTGTATAAATACTTTCAAGCAGCAATGTTAATTATGTGAGATTACAATGGACTTTATAGAAATCTTAGTTCACTGTGAAAAAGAAGTACATAGCTATAAAAGTCATTTTCATGGCATTTATCTTTTGTATTAACCAGGTACAGTACATTCCGTGACATGGTCTGAAAAATGTCGCAGGTTTTAAAAAGGCTCAGCATCAGCGACTTAAATGTTGATGATTGATTACCTGTTGTCAATCAAATCATCAGCTGATAATAAGTGCAATAAAATCAGCCAAGCGTGCATGGTCGGTTGCACATGCTACTTAATATTATGTAATTAGTTATGATAATGTAACAGGTAAAATCGATAATTACATAATAGGCACTTAAAAGGCATGAACTGTTTTCAGATTGTTTCAGTTCCATTTATCTAATTTACCAATAATAGAAATATGGGTTTTTTTTTCAGGTCTGTCCGAGGAAGAAATATTCTACACATTATTGTTTCTTATTTATCTTCTCAGTTTATCTTTTTTTACGATTCGAATATAAATTAAAATATCTTTTCCTTTCCGTTCTTTTCTCATTATTTCTACATTTCGTCACGAGTTATATGTTCTAGTAATTTTGTAGATTAGTTTTCTTTTAAAAAGACATGAGTTTCCTGTCTTTATTCATATTTGAAAACGTAATGTGAGGGAGGGTAAGAGGGGTCCTGTACTCACTAATTTGTTGAGGTGATAATTTCGTGTTTACCACGGTCCAACTGAAAGTTGAGTTAATCTAAAAGGATTCTATGCAGGAAAGGGGAGATAATTGATGTTTACCTTAGTCAAACAGAATCGAAGTAAAACTTTAAGGATCTACCTTAGAGGTTGTTCTTGATTGAAATTTTCTGCAGGAAAAAGGGAGATAACTCAAATATAACTTGGAAAATAAGAAAATGGAGTAAAATTATATAAATGTACAAAGGGAGTCTGTCTCAATTGAATCATTCTGGAGGAATGGAGAGATAACTCATATTCACTTTGATCAAGTAGAAAATGAAGTAAAATTATAAGAATCAACCTAGGAGGTCTTTCTCAATTGAATCATTCAGCATTATAGGGGGAGATATTTTTTATATTTTCCTTGGTCCATAAAAATGGAGTGAAATTATTATCCAGCCATTATTGTTATCTTTTAAATCTCTCTGCATAACAGAAGAGACAATCGTTATTTACCTTGGTCCAGCTGAAAATGGAGTAAAGCTATAAGGATCCATATCATGATGCTTGTCTCCTTCGAATCTCTCTGGTTTAAACTCCTGGAAATGAAAATATAAATGGTAATGTTTCTAACTTATCACTATTTGATTTATAGAAAAGAATGTGTAAAAGGTGAGTCTGGTTATTGATGCCACATTCAAAATTGCAAGTAAGCCACTGTTTACAATATAAAAAGATGTGTTGTATCTAAATAGTTATCAAAGGTACCTCTGTACCAGGATTATAAAATTTAGTACGCCAGATGCGCGTTTCGTGACGCTCATATCAAAATATTTATAAAGCCAAACAAGTAAAAAGTTGAAGAGCATTGAGGATCCAAAAATTCTAAAAAATTGTGCCAAATATGGCTAAGGTAATCTATGCCTGATACAAGAAAATCCTTAGTTTTTCGAAAAAATTCAAAGTTTTGTAAACAGGAAATTTATAAAAATGACCATATTATTGATATTCATGTCAACACCGAAGTGTTGTCTACTGGGCTGGTGATACCCTCAGGGACGAAACGTCCACCAGCAGTGGCATCGACCTAGTGGTATAAATAGTTATCAAAGGTACCAGGATTATAAAATTTAGTATGCCAGACGCGCGTTTCGTCTACATAAGACTCATCAGTGACGCTCATATCAAAATATTTATAAAGCCAAACAATTTAAAAGTTGAAGAGTATTGAGGATCCAAAATTCCAAAAAATTGTGCCAAATACGGCTAAGGTAATCTATGCCTGATACAAGAAAATCCTTAGTTTTTCGAAAAAATTCAAAGTTTTGTAAACAGGAAATTTATAAAAATGACCACATTATTGATATTCATGTCAACACCGAAGTGTTGTCTACTGGGCTGGTGATACCCTCAGGGACGAAACGTCCACCAGCAGTGGCATCGACCCAGTGGTGTAAATAGTTATCAAAGGTCCCAGGATTATAAAATTTAGTATGCCAGACGCGCGTTTCGTCTACATAAGACTCATCAGTGACGCTCATATCAAAATATTTATAAAGCCAAACAAGTAAAGAACATTTTATATGCAATTTTTTTGTTTTATGGTTCAGTGTCAAATTTAAAGGCTAATTAATATACATTGGGGCTGCTTCAAATACATTTTCAAGTGTTTGCCTTATTGAAATCTTATATTCAATTAACAAAAAATGATTAGCTTACATTAAACATATCATTATTCTAAACCTGTCACTTTGTATTATTACCCATGGGTCCTCCCATACATCAGGATGGTGATGAGCATGATATATAGCCATATCTATAAAACTTCCTTTAGGTATCTCTACGCCTTCAATAACACATGGTTCATCTAGCATCCTACTGATAACTGGTACTGGAGTGTGGTGTCTCATTACCTCCTTCAGGAAACAGCTCAAATATTTCATTTTCTGTATGTCTTCACTGAAATAAAATATTTGAAAGATTAGAAACAAGAATGTGTCCCAAGTACACAGATGCCCCATCTGCACTATCATTTTCTATGTTCAGTGGATCATGAAAATAGGATAAAATCTCTAATTTGGCATTAAAATTATAAAGATCATATCATAGGGAACATGTTTACTAAGTTTCAAATTGATTGGACTTCAACTTCACCAAAAACTACCTCCACCAAAAACTTTAACCTGAAGCGGGACGAATGGATGGACGGACGAACGGAGCAACGTTAATGGGCATAAAAAACAACATGAACATGATGAATATAAGATGAAAAAAAATATGACATTTTTTGTTATTTTTTGTTGTATGATATGTACACAGCCAACTTTCATTATATTGAAACTGATGGGACATGATAACATTTTTAATTATATGAAATTTGACCAAAAAGGAGCTTACCTACAAACAATCAAGAGGAGAACACTAGATTTTGAACATAATTAAACCAGTATTGCTCATTATGATGTATTGTAATGGACAACTATCAAATTCATATCCTGTTTTAGCAGATGTTATTATTTTTAGTAGTTGTTTAAATACTCTATGATTTCTTTTAAGTTCGGCTTTGAAAGATATCTACAATGAATCATTTTTAGACTCAGGCAAATATTAAGTCAACTGAGATAGAGGCAAAGAACTAGGCTGTTTAGTTTATATCCACATTTCTTAACCTTGCCTAGGCATCTAATTATCTAACTCTGTTTAAAGAGTTCATTCTATTCTTTTAGGGCTTTCTTTTCTTTTGGTTTGTATATTTAAATGGATAAATAAGTTTCTGATAATAGAAAACTACATCCTCTAATTTTCTAAATTAACATTTGTAAACACTTCATAATAGTGTTTACAAAACAAATTTATTAGCCATTTTATCTACAAATGTGGCATACCACAAGCTTCTTTCATAAAATTATAGAAAGGTTTAAACACAAAGGAAACAGCTTATCATTATTTTATTCCAAACTATAAGTATAAAAATATATTTAGAAAGGTTATACTTCAATTTGCCTTGAGTGCAGGTGAGTGCAGGAGGTCATGGGTTCAAATCCTGGCCGGGTCAAACCAAAGATTTTAAAATTGGTGTTTGCTGCTTCTATTATTATCACGTGACATTAAGGAGTAAGAGTAGAGACTAGTCAGCATCTGAGTCAAAATATTGGCGGCTGAAAATTTTCATTCATGAAATACTTCATACACGGGAGTTTTTTCTCCTAAACGGGAGGACGGGAGGAGACCCCTGAAAACGGGATTATTGTACTCCCGTCGGGAGGTTCACATGTATGACTAGTCAGCATCTGAGTCAAAATATTGTGTTCTGGTAGTCTTCCTACGGACTGTTACCTTGTGAACTAGCATGTTGGTCTAGTTAAAAACAGGGTTAATATTTATATTACATGTTCTCGTCCTGAATATGCATATCAATTTGCCGCTGGATGTTAAGCAATCATCCATCATCATTATCAATTAATTAAGCCTTTTACTTACCAATCAACATACTGTTTATCCCCAATGACCCCTCTGACCTCTTCATAAACTTTGTCCTGTATATCTTTGTGTTTGCCTAAACTGTATATACTCCAGCTCAACACACTGGATGTTGTGTCATGACCTTTATTTCATGAAGAGACAAATTATCATTATGACCATCATTTCATGAGTTTAAAATTAGATGTTAACAAATAGACAGAGCTGTTCAAAAATAGCCATCAAGAGCTGAGCACATAGATGAATTATGGAAGAATCTGACTTAATAGGTTTAAAACTGTAGATATTATTCATTAATCTGATTCTGTTTCATCAACTTTTATTATCATTTTAACTTTATAAACAGTATTAACATACAATATCTTTCTCAAAATAACTTAAAATACTAAAAAAGGTTTACATATAAGTTCATTGAATTTTGATACATAGATAAAATGCATACAGCAGAGGTTCAAAATTAATCTTAAATCAAAAAGGTTCAGGACTTATGGAACTAACAACTCAAAGGTCGTGCTGTGAAAATCAAAGGTTAGAACTCAGGTGTTTAAAAGAACTATTTTCAGGGGTCATTTAGGATCAGGACTCTTGATTTCTTTACATTTAAGTTTGTAGACTTAGGACATACAGAATTCAGAACATCTGATACACGATTGGAATACATCGACTAACATATAAAATGCTGGATATTCAATCAAGTAAATGTATAGCTTGCTGTTCCGTGTGAGCCAAGGCCAGATGTCGAAAACCGTTATTTAACCTATAATGGTTAACTTTTACAAATTAAAAATTGGATTGAGAGTTGTCTTATTGACACTCATACCACATCATCTTATATCTATATATAAGCTTTAATTCTAAACATAATACTTTACCAGCAAACATAAACGTATCCACCTCAGATCTAATCTCTTCATTAGTCAATCCTTTACCAGATTCATCTCTCGCTGTTAACAAAATATCCAGAAAATCCAACTGTCTTTTCTTCTTTGTTTCAGAACCGTCCTTCTATAAAAGTATTAAGTTATAATCATTTCAGTTCTAATGGTGAAAAAATTAAAGAAAAAAAAATGAAATACTCAACCAATGGGAATTTCATTTCAGGTATAAGCTTTGTTTTTATTTTTTTTGTTTGTTTAATTTTGATTTATAAAAAACATGACAAAATGTAGCACAAGTTGATTTATCCATATTAACTGTCACATAGAAGAACAAATAAAAATACTATGAATATTCTCCATTTTACATAACAAAATTTGATCTGCAGATTTTCTGAAATCAGTATATTTATAAATGGGTACCTTATGAATGACATAGTATCATTTATTGTTCACTATATCATATATGTTGTATATCGATTAAGGCATGATCATTCCAGAGGTATTACAAATAGGGCTTAGATACAGAATATGTGATGAATGTATGCAATCTTAGATATACAAATAAGGTTTCAAAGTATCATCTATATTTGATTTTCAAAACAATATTGGAAATTAGTATGGCGTTCATTATCACTGGACTAGTATATATTTGTTTAGGGGCCAGCTGAAGGACGCCTCCGGGTGCGGGAATTTCTCGCTACATTGAAGACCTGTTGGTGACCCTCTGCTGTTGTTTTTTATTTGGTCGGGTTGTTGTCTCTTTGACACATTCCCCATTTCCATTCTCAATTTTATCAACATCTTAAAACTGTTTTAATAAAGGATATAAAGGTATTATATCACACCATTTGAATAAAATTCTAGTGAAAACGGTTTATAATTGATATAATATATCATACCAAATCTTCTTTTCTCTTCAAAATAATATCTTCTGAAAACTCATGAACATAATCACAGAGCTTGAAAAATTCTTTACCACTAGGTGATAGCTTGAATAGAAATTCTGGATACAAATTAATGTTTCTACAAAATAAAGGCATTGCTTGTCAGTTACATATAAAAGTTTGAAATCAATATATCAAAGCCAAAATAATTCAACTTAAGTATGTGTTATCATGGTTATGTTGTAAGATACTGTATGAATGGCTATAATATTGTATTGAAACCAAGTGGCATCCATTTTAATGATTAATTTCAGTACATGTATGAACAAACAAAGTAAATGTTGGTGCCAATACAGTGTAATGAATTATTCCAAATGAAAGTTGTTACTTTTTGGGCACCCAATTATTAACTTTCCTTTCTCACCCAACAAATATGAATGATTTTGTTTCAAGTGAGTCAAATCATGATCCTTACCTTTAACCTTTAACATTTATTTGCACAAATGAGTTTCATATTCAATTTGCAATTGGTACTATTAGCGTACTGAATGTGTTGAAGCAACTGAACATCGTCTTCATATTTTGTCTTCAGGGATTCTCAAAAGCAGCAAATGAGGAATCAAACATAAACTGCACATATACATGTTCTTACACCATGATGAAACAAAAGTATGCAAGCATGAATCAAAACTTTTTTTATTCAAATAACAATTTTTAAAAGGCTTCAAGCTATTTCAAATAACTTTGGTTCAGAATATTTTTCATAACTTACAGACATCTATGTAGCATAAGCTCAATCATTCTTTTAACTGCTTTAACATATGGATGGCTCTCACTGTAAAGATTAAATGTAATTTTAACAAAGTATACAAAATGTATGTACAAATAGGAATCATTAGTACCTGTATATCACATATTTGTTATCTTTTTAATCTAATAATACATAACTTCCTATAAATGCTTTCAAATTAAAGATGAATCTTACTAATTTCTTTGACATAATTTCTTACCCTACATCTTGTATATTTCCTTTGTATGACAGAGCACACTGTAACAAGATATCTAATGTTGCCAGTCCTGAATATTGAAACACCTCCACATGTTTTCCATTCTTACTTCCCTCTGCAAACTTTACCTGTTAAAGAAAATAGAATATTAGACCTTACATATTTGATTATTTCACCTTTTGAGGTTTATCTAAAGACAATTATGTACATATTATAGTTTTCAAAAAAAAATATTTTCATAATATAAAACCCTTGTCTCCTCTTTAAATTATAAGTTGAATTTGAGGCAGATGTGTTTTTTACTGAGAAAATTTGTGTTCAAAGGTCAATTTCAAATATTTGTTGTGTTCATTTGCTGCCCTAGCTAATGAAAGTAAACTTTTCAGCCATCAGATTTAGAAACTCAAATCAATGTTTTTTTTTATGTTGACTTACAAATTTAACATAATAAGGTTATATGAAATATTACTTACTAATAATGTATCTGTCACATCATTGTAGATTTTGAAGTACCCATTCAAAATGGAGAAATGAAAAGCTGGTGTTAACAATCTTCTATTTCTTTCCCACTTTGGTCCATCTGCTACCAGTAAACTTTCACCTGTCCATAAATATAAGGATACCATATTTTTTAATTTTCAACTTTTGGTTACGGTAGATTATTGCGTGCATTTATTATTGCCATTTTGTCATTTTAGAATGACTTAAATGCGGTTTTAAATTTAACAATTTTGAGAAAAATCCTGTTTAATTCATATAAAATATTTCAAAATGAGAGTTTATATTATTGCGTTTACAACTCTGTCGCATTTTTCGCAATAACAAAAATCTTGCATTGATTTCTGAATTTACCATTGTTTACAGTATGTAAAATTTTGTATCAAAAGACATTCAAATGAGTGATTTTCATTTCAGTTTGAAAATTTAACAGATAAGAGTTGAGTTGTCTTGTAGCCTATATAATGGTTAAATCTTTTGCTTCTATTTATTTTTACAGAGTTGTTTACATCATGCATTAAATGCAGACATTTTATAGGGATCAACAGTTTGTTAATATCATCACTGGTATGGTTGCCTTTTTTCCAACTGAATTTATAAATCCATGACACAGTCTAAGAGAACTTTGTTTTGTGAACCTTGTCTAGTTATTACAATATTATTGCAAATGCAACAATGGTACTGCAGATTGATTCATTATTATTCGTTGGATACCAATTGTTGTCAGTTTCATGGGTACATGTATAGGTGAACCACAAAATTCAAATGTTCAACAAATTACAATTTTCTATAGGCTTTGTACATGTCATGCATGTTGTATGCAGAGATTGGCAAAACCAAAAACCATGAAATCAAATATCCATGAAAATATAAGTTTTCCTCAATACACAAAAATTTATACCAACAAAAATAAATGACTTCACAGTATACACATACACAAATTATCTGCCCCTTATATGAACTCATTTGCATAACTCACCAATCCATGGTAACATAAAGGCAATTCCTGCCCCTTTTCTAGACTTTGGTGCAGTTGACTTCATTACAACCTTTATAGTGTCTGGATGGGTCAAGGTCAGTAAAGGTCGTACAACAAATAACCAGTAGACGAAAGCTTTACATCTTTTATCTTCTACATATTCCTTATACATCTGTTTGAAAAATCCATCAAAGGATTCAATCTACAAATAATGAATGTTAGGTGTGATAAGGTGGATGACATTGGGTGCTCATTATCAAATCTGTTTTTTTTTGTCATTTTTTCATATGTATATTCTTTTTTCCTTTTTTTTGCCCAGATGCCACCTTTTTCCCCACTATATCCCAAATCCCTACTTTTTTACTCCTTATATCCCAAAAACCAAAAGCCTTTCATTCCCCTTTTTGTGATGTTTTGAAAAAATAAAGATAATGTCCAACAGAATAGGTCTATACAGGCCTTAGAAAACGAAAACTACAGAAATTTTGAATTACCTTTTTCTCAATTCTTCAACACAGGACAAATTAATGTACCAGCAAAAAAATGTTATAATGTCTTTGATAGTTTTTGTTAAATTTCTTTTGATTTGTATTTTATTTTTGTACCATTGGATTGCCATCTTCATTGGCATCATACCCACATCTTTAAATGTTTAACCCTGCTTCATTATTTAATGTCCCTGTCTGGACATTTTGTTGTCTTGGTGCCTTTAAATTTATAGCTTATCAAAGATATGGAATTCCTCATTGTTACAGACTGTACAGTCATGACAGTGACATATATAGTTCTTAACGTCCTTGTCCAATTGTCAACTTTCGAGTTCGATGCATTTCCGTCAAAAACTTTGTTGTCAGTGAACATTATTCGTGCGTTTAAGGGCATTGTCACTTCAGTTGCCATGTTGAGCTAGTGGTTAGAAAACTATAAAGCTATATTTCATAAATTATTCTGCAAATTGAATAATCATAATTGACCATCAGAATTGATGTCATTAGAGAATTGTGATTAAGTACCTACAGAACAAACATTGTTTCTTGTTTTATCCAAAACAATGACAATCACTAAGGTGCTTGATGAACGTTAATAGTGCAGGGATACAGGCAATCCCCTCTTTCTGGAAAATGAGGCCATAAAGACGAGCATAATTGGTGAGTTTTTTCCTGTGAAGGACAAACTCAAGAGTGGTCTATTTAAGAAATAATTCATGGGGGCTTGAATATATCGTGATTTTACCACGGGTTGGCCCTTTATGACAAATATTTTACCCCTGAGCGATAGCGAGGGGTAAAATATCGGCATAAAGGGACAACCCGTGGTAAAATCTAGATATATTCAAGCCCCCATGAATTATTTCGATTCTGATAGGACACATACAGCAATTCTTTTGGATCGAAGCGCTCTAGGTGTAGGCAAATATTTGCCGTTCCCATAAATAAACGCACTAATAAACTAGCGTAAAAGAACGGAGCAAACTGCATTAGTGACATGCTTAAACTATTTAAAATAATGTATTTAGACAGTTTTGGATGAATTTGAATGATAATTTATTTATATGTCTTATATGATGTACAATAAAGTGCTTTTGCCACATTTTAGCATCATTTGTGTATGTTTCCTTGTGATGATTTTCGGATTCACAAGCGTGTATTTTCCCGTAAAATGCTTACATTCTAACGTCATTGTTCTATGACGTCGGGTATCTCATTCATAAAAAAGCATATGACGTGGGAGTACAATCGGAACAGCACTGGCAATATATTCATATTTTACCAAGGGTGTGTACTCAAAGCGTTTGAAGGACGTCATGTTAGAATAATTCTTATAGAATAGTTGTATCAATGGCAATTATGTCCTATCTCTAAATTGTATACTTGTGTATTTAATTTCTTAATATATTAGAATAAATTATCATGATTATTGTACAGTAAATATCTTTTGTAAGCCAAAAATACCTGGAGTGCATTTCCAAACAACCAATGTGCTTTAGGTCCTGGGAAATGAGACAGTGCCTTGACCATATTTCCATGCCATTTTAAGAACTTAATGAGGTTTATAATGATAACTGTGAGAATCAACACACCTACACCAATCACTATTGTCATCAACACAGCTGCCATGGTTACACTGTTTTTTTACTCTATATGTATCTGAAATTTTACAGTATAAAATTATCTTTATATATATCAATACATGTTTTTGCATTGACACAAGTCTGTACCACTAGTTCAATGGCTCAGACTAGTAAAATTTCATTCGGACTAGTAAGTTTTTGCAAAAAAATGTCAGAATATTTTTCTTTTGGACTAGTACATGTAGTTGAAAAAGTTTTTGGTGCCGACTGTGGCATTATCATGATTATTTTATCTTCTGATCCAGTGAGATAAGATGAGATGAGATGAGACATATGTAACTGTGATCTATGCACTTCTTACCTCTGCAGATATAAAAGAATTGTGTGCTTTTTGAATGTGAATAAAATGCTGCCCAATGCAATCAATTGTTGTCTTTTGTAGCTACATGTTTATCTGCAATAATCATGGTAATGTTCTCTCTTCAAGCTATTAATCAATATACATGTTCATGTATCAGGGAAATTGATTAGATTGACTTAGACAACTTGCATCTCAGGACAAGTTCTCAAGTTATCATTACTTAAGTATACATGTATGTCATGTATCTGGGTTTATTTTAGTACAAATATTAGGCATTTTGTGTAGACCTACATCATTTTTACATCTGAATATGTATGCAACTTGCATTGTGCAAATCTTTATATTTTAAACAAAATGCCAACTAAAAAATTGTGCAAATCAATGTGAATATACTTAACATGCTAAAGTTATTATCTGGAAACCATCCGATTTTGGACGACGATGACGCCGACGACGATGACGACGTGATACCAATATACGACCAAAAAATTTTTTGCAGTCCTATAAAAATAACAACGCCAAGAAATAGCACTTTTATGAAAGTGGCGTTGAAGCACCAACCAATCAATCAATCAATCTGATGAGTAAAACCTTTTTCAAATGATTCATGTGATTTGTATTGTTTGGTTTTTACATGCTAGTTGTGCTGTTACATCATTGTTCAAGTTTGGTTAGACACTAGAACCTTAGATTACCTGCAAAATTAAATTGTTTAATCCTATATACATATCTATAATCAGTGGCGGATCCAGAAATTTTCATAAGTGGGGGCCCACTGACTGACCTAAGAGGGGGCCCGCTCTAGTCACGCTTCAGTGATTCCCTATATAAGCAATCAAATTTTTTCCCAAAAAGGGGGGGCTTGGGTCCCCTGGCCCCCCCCTAAATCCGCCTCTGATAATTTAAGTCGGTATTATACAATATTAATATTTAGACAGTGGTTGCCATTTGCTGAACATTGTATATCTTATTTGTTTTTCATTGTACATTAACCATTAACCATATTGTCAGCTAATTCTTGTGTTACATTTTTTATGCTGAGGACAAGGCGTCCCAGAAAAAAATTAAAATAGCCTTGCCAGACATCATAATTATTTGGACTAGTTAGCTTCTAAAACAATGTGTCAAAGAGCAGTCAGAGCTCAGACATAAATAAGTCTGAATCTGCTTTTGACTCATAGAGGTCTAAATTTGTAAGTTTTAGGATTTGTATATCTTTAATGCAAGACAAAATACGACTTAAATAAGTACGTCAAATATTGTTAAGCAAGAAATAATTGACCAGAATCAAAAAGTTGCAAATATCGACTCCTACAAGTCGATAAGTTATCAAAATTGGTTAACTTCAAGACTTATAAGGAGGTCATGCATCTAAATCAAATAATGACAACATTGAAAGCCAATGCTTTGTCTTCTAAAGAAAAATATGAATGAGAGTCTAAAAAATCGGAGATAATGTTAATTAACCTTACAATGCAACCAACTGGAATCACACTTAATGAGGTAAAACATCTGTGTTTAGTAAGGATGTTCAATTAGATAATTAAATATAGATAGCTCAAGTCCTTGTGAACTCTCAGACAGGTTTTTGCTGTCATAGGTGGTGTACTTTGGCCACCAAGTCAAATTAGGTTTTTTCATCAACATAAATAGACCTAAACAAGTCTGTCATTTTGTGACTTAGATAAGTCTAAAATTGAAAACACATTTTTATAATAAATACATGTTTTGACTTCTTTAAGTCAAAAACAGAAATCGACTTGTTTATGTCTGAGCTCTGACTGAAGAGATGAATACCCAACCAAAGAGCAGCATGCAGAAAACAGCCAAAGGCCATATTCTAGGTCATTCAGAAGTCATTTCTCCTTGTCATACCAATCTTATAACAGGGCAAATATGATACGTAAACAACAAATCACAATAGGATTTGATCAAGTCATTTTGCCCTCCCCCCTTTCTTTTAGAATTATATCCATCTTCAAAGATAGCAAATTAAAATGAACCATAACCATGCAATCATGATGAAAAAAATAATTATAATAAGTTTACCTGAACGAATAATAAAAATCTAGCAAGCAAATATGTAGATTTTTTATATTTTATCCTTTTCGGTAACTGCACGTTTCATAATTGACCCCATAATTTGTGTTTACATTATTTCCGAATTGAAATTCGACGCTGTCGTTCCCCTCCCTTATCCACTACATCCCCGAATTAATGGCAATGATAAAAGTTAATCAACTGACATGAGTCGACTATGGGGCATCCTTTCGTCTGTTCTTGGAACTTCTGTTGTGCTTTTAATGGAAATTAAGTACAAAATTGTTCATTCTGAATTATGAGAGGTATTTATGCTGAAAAATAACATGACATCCTCGATTAAATTGCATTAAACAGTTAAAATTTAAAACTGGACATGTACATTGTAGCTTTCAGTCTTTTTTTGATATAAAACAGACATTCAAAGAGTATATTCGTTTTAGAATGTTATAAATTGAATATGAGAATTAATGCAGCTAACATTATATCATGCATATTCAGTGGCGGATCCAGAACTTTTCCTAAGGGAGGGCCCGCTGACTGACCTAAGGGGGGCCCTGCTCCAGTCACGCTTCAATGATTCCCTATATAATCAACCAAATTTTTCACACGAAAGGGGGGGGCCCAGGCCCCCCCCCCCCGCCTGGATCCGCCTATGATATTGAGCCCTGATATTCTATTAGTAAATTTGTGTTAAAACAGACAAAAAATGTTGAAAAAGTAGTCCTATTAAGGGCATACGATACAGTTACAGGGGAGGTAATAACGTTGCTTACGTAAAATGTTATTTTCACGACGTCAAACTATGACACATCGGGAAAAGATGCATTTTTCGACTGATTTTTATCATTAAAACTGATTTAATTTGAAAACGAGTGCATGGACCCCTATGTTTTAAAATGACATTTTGTTTCATTTTGCAGGGAGATTATATGGACCAAATTTTATAAAACTGTAAATAGTGCAATTTTTTTAATTTTGAAAAATATACCTGTAGCTAAAAAATACTTTTTTCCCAATTCATGACCATTTGATAAATATGAGTTATTTCTGAATAAAAAATGCATACATTTTTAGGATACTTATAAAATACAGAAATTACAAATTATTTAACAAAAAACAATATGTGTTTATCTTTTGAAACAAAAAACTTATGGCTTTCTTTCGAAAGGGAAAATTCGGCCACAAATCTGAATTTTAAACAAATATACAAATTTTCGACCTCATTTAACTCAAAAAGTAGCACATGAAGGAAGATTTTTTATTACATATTTGAATTAATCAGCCAAAAAATAGCCTATATGGAAATTTTTATTAAACTGTAAATAAGGGATCAAAACTATACATATGACTCACATATGTATCGTATGCCCTTAATGATGTCTTGCAAGGCTATTTTAATTTTAGAAAAAAAAAAATTAAATAGCTTTGCTAGACGTCATTATTATTTGGACTTAGACAAAAAGATATGCAGAGATTGCAACTCTGTAAAATTAAATCATGTGCATGCAGCCTGAAATGAGAACTCTAGCTGATGAGTTACTCTACAAATGAGGGGAGAATTATTTAAACCTTTGATAGCTAACCGTAAATATATATATGTCTCTGGACATTGAGACTCCATAGATATGCTAGCTAGTGTGATGCACCTCACTTATATTAAAAGACAAAGAAATGTTTTTTTGTAATGTAAATGATGTAGTTTTCTTCCATTATATATATATAATTGTGTCATTTTCCTGTGAGATGATGTTTGTGTTATCATGGTCATGATAGTTATGATATAAGTTGATACCAGAGACATATATACATGTATAATGCTTGTATGACTATTCATTGTATACCGGTATGTTATTGAACACTAAACATGCTAAATAGGAATCATGGGAATTATAACTGTATAAGGACAGCCACTAGCTACATTTGTAGCTATCACAGAAGCTAGACAAAAGTTCTAACTTAAACAGCCCTTTGATGTTGATTTGTGTATTGATTTTCATTGACTTACCAATAGTTAAGATTGATGTTTAAAGGCCTTATCTATAAATACCCTATTATACACATGTACGTTTTTATAATACAACGAATTAAAGAGTGTCCTTTTTCATTATAAGGCTTGTCTGTGAGCGTATTCCTGGTAAAGTTAGACTTTTAATAATCCAATACACTGTATCTACTATGGCTTTTGTAATAACTTCAGATTGAAAAATAAAAACCATTCTTGATCTTGTTGGATTGAAAATGTCTGAAACCCATGATTCTTTCATTTTTAGCTCACCTGGCCCAAAGGGCCAAGTGAGCTTTTCCCATCATTTGGCGTCCGTCGTCGTTAACTTTTACAAAAATCTTCTCCTCTGAAACTACTGGGCCAAATTAAACCAAACTTGGCCACAATCATCATTGGGGTATCTAGTTTAAAAAATGTGTGGCGTGACCTGGCCAACCAACCAAGATGGCCGCCATGGCTTAAAATAGAACATAGGGGTAAAATGCATTTTTTGGCTTATAACTCAAAAACCAAAGCATTTAGAGCAAATCTGACATGGGGTAAAATTGTTTATCAGGTCAAGATCTTTCTGTCCTCAAATTTTCAGATGAATCCGACAACCCTTTGTTGGGTTGCTGCCCCTGAATTGGTAATTTTAGAGATTTTTTGCTGTTTTTATACGACCGCAAAAATTTTAATTTTTTGGTCGTATATTGCTATCACGTTGGCGTCGTCGTCGTCGTCCGAATACTTTTAGTTTTCGCACTCTAACATTAGTAAAAGTGAATAGAAATCAATGAAATTTTAACACAAGGTTTATGACCACAAAAGGAAGGTTTGGATTGATTTTGGGAGTTTTGGTCCCAACATTTTAGGAATTAGGGGCCAAAAAGGGCCCAAATAAGCATTTTCTTGGTTTTCGCACTATAACTTTAGTTTAAGTAAATAGAAATCTATGAAATTTTGACACAAGGTTTATGACCACAAATGGAAGGTTGGGATTGATTTTGGGAGTTTTGGTTCCAACAGTTTAGGAATTAAGGGCCAAAAAAGGGCCCAAATAAGCATTATTCTTGGTTTTCGCACAATAACTTTAGTATAAGTAAATAGAAATCAATGAAATTTTAACACAAGGTTTATGACCACAAAAGGAAGGTTGGGATTGAATTTTGGAGATGAGGTCACAACAGTTTATGAATTAGGGGCCAAAAAGGGGCCCAAATAAGCATTATTTTTGGTTTTTGCACCATAACTTTAGTATAAGTAAATAGAAATCTATGAAATTTAAACACAAGGTTTATGACCATAAAAGGAAGGTTGGGTTTGATTTTGGGAGTTTTGGTCCTAACAGTTTAGGAATAAGGGGCCCAAAGGGTCCAAAATTGAACTTTGTGTGATTTCATCAAAAATTGAATAATTGGGGTTCTTTGATATGCCGAATCTAACTATGTATGTAGATTCTTAATTTTTGGTCCCGTTTTCAAATTGGTGTACATTAAGGTCCAAAGGGTCCAAAATTAAACTTAGTTTGATTTTAACAAAAATTGAATCCTTGGGGTTCTTTGATATGCTGAATTTAAAAATGTACTTAGATTTTTAATTATTGGCCTAGTTTTCAAGTTGGTCCAAATGGGGGTCCAAAATTAAACTTTGTTTGATTTCATCAAAAATTGAATAAATGGGTTCTTTGATATGCCAAATCTAACTGTGTATGTAGATTCTTAATTTTTGGTCCAGTTTTCAAATTGGTCTACATTAAGGTCCAAAGGGTCCAAAATTAAACTAAGTTTGATTTTAACAAAAATTAAATTCTTGGGCTTATTTGATATGCTTGATATGCATATGTAAATATGTACTTTGATTTTTGATTATGGGCCCAGTTTTCAAGTTGGATCAGGATTCCATATCAAGTATTGTGCAATAGCAAGAAATTTTCAATTGCACAGTATTGCACAATAGCAAGAAATATCTAATTGCACAAAATTGCACAATATTGTGCAATAGCAATTAATTTTCAATTGGAGTTATCTTTCTTTGTATAGAATAGTAGTTGATAATATATGTTGGAAATTTGCCAGACATGACTATGATGTCATTTTCTATTTTTATTTGCCAATAACTTTATGTAAATAACTTCATTGGAAATTTGCCAATATAAAATGTTGCTGATGAAGCTTTTTTTTCCTTATCTTATCTAAAATGTTTTTAGATAATGTATGTTGGACATTTGCCAGACATGACTATGATGTCATTTTCTATTTTTATTTGCCAATAACTTTATGTAAATAACTTCATTGGAAATTTGCCAATATAAAATGTTGCTGATGAAGTTTTTTTTATTGTTTTATACAATAAACAATGTATATTCACTTTTACTACCAACCAATCTTTACCATTCAGTGATAACAAGCACTTTATTTTACATTTTAATATTTTATGATGTATTTAAAAGAGTAGTTGTTGTTGCAAACTCCATTAGAAATTTGAATTGATATCAGTTTTGGAAAAAGGGAAACGGGGATGTGAAAAAAAAGGGGGGGGGGGGGGTTAAATTTTTCTCATTTCAGATTTCATAAATAAAAAGAAAATTTCTTCAAACATTTTTTTGAGAGGATTAATATTCAACAGCATAGTGAATTGCTCAAAGGCAAAAAAAAACTTTTAAGTTCATTAGACCACATTCATTCTGTGTCAGAAACCTATGCTGTGTCAACTTTTTAATTTTAGATTTAAAAAGTTTGAAGAAGAAATCTTTAATTGATTTGTAAAATCTTGACATTTGTTTTGTGTAAAAAAAACCCATGTAATGTCAAAAATTTGATCACAATCCAAATTCAGAGCTGTATCACGCTTGAATGTTTTGTCCATACTTGCCCCAACTGTTCAGGGTTCGACCTCTGCGGTCGTATAAAGCTGCGCCCTGCGGAGCACCTGGTTGGTTATTATCTTGAATATTGTTATAAACAGAGATAAACTGTAAACAGCAATAATGTTCAGCAAAGTTAGATTTACAAATAAGTCAACATGACCAAAATGGTCAGTTGACCCCTTTAGGAGTTATTGACCTTTATAGTCAATTTTTAACCATTTTTCGTAAATCTTAGAAATCTTTTACAAAAATCTTCTCCTCTGAAACTGCTGGGCCAAATTAATCCAAACTTGGCCACAATCATCTTTGGGGTATGTAGTTTAAAAAATGTGTGGCGTGACCCGGCCAACCAACCAAGATGGCCGCCATGGCTAAAAATAGAACATAGGTGTAAAATGCAGTTTTTGGCTTATAACTCAAAAACCAAAGCATTTAGAGCAAATCTGACATGGTTAAAAGTGTTTATCAGGTCAAGATCTATCTGTCCTGAAATTTTCAGATGAATCCGACAACCTGTTGTTGGGTTGCTGCCCCTGAATTGGTATTTTTAAGGAAATTTTGCTGTTTTTGGTTATTATCTTGAATATTATTATAGATAGAGATAAACTGTAAACAGCAATAATGTTCAGCAAAGTAAGATTTACAAATACGTCAACACGAATGAAATGGTCAGTTGACCCCTTTAGGAGTTATTGCCCTTTATAGTCAAATTTTAACCATTTTTTTCGTAAATCTTAGTAATCTTTTACAAAAATCTTCTACTCTGAAACTACTGGGCCAAATTAAACAAAACTTGGCCACAATCATCATTGGGGTATTTAATTAAAAAATGTGTGGCGTGACCCGGCCAACCAACCAAGATGGCCACCATGGCTAAAAATAGAACATAGGGGTAAAATGCAGATTTTGGCTTATAACTCAAAAACCAGAGCATTTAGAGCAAATCTGACAGAGTAAATTTGTTTATCAGGTCAAGATCTTTCTGCCCTCGAATTTTCAGATGAATCCGACAACCCGTTGTTGGGTTGCTGCCCCTGAATTGGTAATTTTAGGGAATTTTTGCTGTTTTTGGTTATTATCTTGAATATTATTATAGATAGAGATAAACTGTAAACAGCAATAATGTTCAGCAAAGTAAGATTTACAAATAAGTCAACAGGACCGAAATGGTCAGTTGACCCCTTTAGGAGTTATTGCCCTTTATAGTCAATTTTTAACCATTTTTCGTAAATCTTAGAAATCTTTTACAAAAATCTTCTCCTCTGAAACTACTGGGCCTAATTAATCCAAACTTGGCCACAATCATCTTTGGGGTATTTAATTGAAAAAAATGTGTCCGGTGACCCGGCCATCCAACCAAAATGGCTGCCACGGCTAAAAATAGAACATAGGGGTAAAATGCAGTTTTTGGCTTATAACTCAAAAACCGAAGCATTTAGAGAAAATCTGACAGGGTTAAATTGTCTATCAGGTCAAGATCTATCTGCCCTGATATTTTCACATGGATCGGACAACCCGTTGTTAGGTTACTGCCCTGAGTTGGTAATTTTAAGGAAATTTTGCCGTTTTTTGTTATTATCTTGAATATTATTATAGATAGAGATAAACTGTAAACAGCAATAATGTTCAGCAAAACAAGATCTACAAATAAGTTTCATGACCAAAATAGTCAATTGACCCCTTAAGGAGTTATTGCCCTTTATAGTTAATTTTTAGCATTTTTCATAAATTTATGTAAATTTTTAGAAAAATATTTTCCACTGTAATTACTGGGCCAAGTTCATTATAGATAGAGATAATTGTAGCAACAAGAATGTTCAGTAAAGTAAGATCTACAAACACATCACCATCACCAAAACACAATTATGTCATGAATTTATCTGTGTCCATTGTTTAATATGCACATAGACCAAGGTGAGCGACACAGGCTCTTGAGAGCCTCTAGTCTCTTAAAGTTGTTGTGTCAGAAAATAGTGTGAAGTACTAGTGTTTCAATTTGAAATGATTAAGCCTGTTGCTCCTAATCATTGTACCATTAAGCATGTTTAGTATAAGTAAATAGAAATCAATAAAATTTTAACACAATGTTTATAACCACAAAAGGACGCTTGGGATTGATTTTAGGAGTTATGGTCCCTAAGGTTTAGGAATGAGGGGTCCAAAGGGGCCCAAAACAAGCATTTATCTAGTGTCAGTACAAAAAGTTGAGTATAAGTATTTTAAATGTTCTGAAATTGTACCACAATGTTTAATACCATAAGTAGGTTGGAATATATTTTGTGGGTTATGAGGCAAACAGTCTAGGAATAAACATGATAGAGGGCCAAAAACAAGCATTTTTTGTAGTTTCAAGACAATAAATTGGAGTTATCTTTCTTTGTCCAGAATGGTTGTTGAATCACCTAAAACCAATGCTTTATGAAATCTTCTTTAAAAATTGGAGTTATCTTTCTTTGTCCATGCAGAATAGTAGTTGAATCAACTTAAATCAATGCTATATACAACATGTATACAATGCAATATTCACTTTACTACTAACTGATAAGTAAAAGCAGTCTTTACCATTCAGTGATTACAAGCACTTTGATTACCATTCTAGGGTTATGCCCCTTTACAAATGGAAAAATTGAAGATTTTTTTAGTTTCTGTTCTCTTAACTTAAGTTTGTCTCAACTAAATTTAATGAAATGTGTGTATAATGCTTATTACCTCTAAACATAGTTTAAGTTAAGTTTTTGGCAGCTTCACTTTTACAGTTCTTGAGTTATGTCCCTTTATAATGTTATATGCTAGCGGGGGCATCATCTGTGTCCCTTTGGACACATTCCCAATTTAATTTTTTAGAAGTTGAATATACTATTAATTAATATTAATTTTAACCATGACTGTATGCCATTTTATATTTTAAATTTTAATATTTTATGATGTATTTAAATGAGTAGTTATTGTTGCAAACTCCATTAGAAATTTGAATTGAGATTGTTTTTTGAATAAGGAAAAGGGGAAGGTGAAAAAAATTGGGGGGGGGGGGGGGGGTTTCAATTTTTCTCTATTTCAGATTTCAGAAATTTAAAAACAAAATTTCTTCAAATATTTTTTTTTTTTGAGAGGATTAATGTAATATATTCAACAGCATAGTGAATTGCTCAAAAGCAAAAAAAAAAAACTTTTTAAGTTCATTAGACCACATTCATTCTGTGTCAGAAACCTATGCTGTGTCATCTATTTAATCACAATCCAAATTCAGAGCTGTATCCAGCTTAAATGTTGTGTCCGCATACTAGCCCCAACCGTTCAAGATTCGACCTCTGTGGTCGTATAAAGCTGCACCCTGCGGAACATCTGGTTATAGTTGGAGGAAGCTGTAGTGCCCAGATAGAACCACCAACTTTCTGTAGGAAAACTGACAATCCTTAAGTCAATTCAGGTAAGAGTCAAGTACACAGATGCCACATGAAGGATTTGATCTCACAACCCCCGTGAGTATTGACAGGCTATAGTGATCATACATAATGTAGTTTAAAGTAGACAACATAGACCTGTAACTCCACCATGGTTGGGCCCAATTGACTCATTAGACCAACACAAAGCACCCAAAAATCAATTATAGCAGAAAGATTTAAGACACATATTATATATAAGCATCAATCAGAGAGTATTCACATCTTAAATTCTTCCACATGTTCATAAAAGGACTATAATATAACATGTTCAGTGGTAAAATATATATATTTCTTGAGAAAGTAAAATTTTCTTAGCATTAAGGTTTATAATGTTTTTCTCTAGACTGCATGCAAGGTATTTTTCACATGTATATCATACCAATCCTGAACATTTATAAAATTTTAAAATAATAAAACTGAATGTTACATACCCTACAATGGTCATGCAGCTAGTTGATTTCGACTGAAAATAATAATCTTTAAGATAATTAATTTCTCAGAAATGGTATGATGTTAGGGTACATTGTTGTAAAATGTGTTAAAATCCTAGTTGTCTTAAGTCCAAATTATAAAATGCATTGCTAATTCCATTTATCATTATTTTAATTAGTTCCAGGAAGATTTATATTGAATATAAAATTGACAATCACAGTGGAGTCTGAAATAAAATTTGATGAATATGACTACAACATGTACATCAATAGGGCTCTTCACAGTTAGTTCGGCCATATTGGATAGGGGGTAGATTTTCATAATAGATGGAAAAAGGGTGTGAAAAATACGAGAAAACATCATTAAATTAGAGCAGTATGTTGCTTGGAAACATGCATAGGATTTCCTATACTTTCATACTACTTCCACCTCTTTCAAAAAAATCTACCCCCTATCCAATATGACCCAACTAACTGTGAAGAGCCCTATTGATGTAAGGAAATAAATTACAAAATATTAGATGCTCTTGATTAATAGTTTATCTATATATATATACAATTGTGATTACAAGTATATGTTTATGACAGCCTTTGACAACATGGACAAAACAGCATATTTTATTCAGTATTCAGAAAAAATAAAAATTACAAAAATACCAAACTCAGAGGACAAGTCAAAATGAAATATTGGACTTCATCCCACCATACAATATCTGTGACAAAATCCATTCTGCTGTTAATTCAGTGTTCTATTTTAGGATATATATATATATATATAATAGTTGTTGACAGTGTACATATTTATATATAATAGTCATACTCATTTATTGCATGTGCTTTATTTTGTAATCCATTTGATAGTATAGCTCAAATTTGGGCACCATGATTGGTAAATAAAATTATCTTATCTTATTTAAGAATGATTTAAAGAAACTTTGCATGTATTTAAAGAATATAATTATTAAATGTGTTTTAATCATGTTCAAAATATATATCTTATAATGTCATATGCCTTTTAATATCTAAATCTACATTACCTATTTATAAATTCAGCAGAATATATGTTTTAACGGAGCCTCAAGACTATGTCTAGATTTTAAAAGATTTAACACTGGACATTTATCAGGACAGGTAAACTTTATGTTTGAATGCATTCTACTTCCACGTTATGTTGATTAAACATTAGTGTAGTACGTACATATATATATATATATATATATATATAAATAAAGGGACATACAAATGTAAACTTCATACTGTTATTTTATCAAACACTTGGGATATTACACCTTATTTCAGGTAAAACTAAGTGGTCAAGCTTATAATCACTGGTCAGTAGGTACATCATAAGATTTTATACTTATCTTGCTTATTATAAGCATTGATTATAGATTATATCCCTTTGGTTGAAAGGTTATAAAGTAACTGGACTTTAATTTTTATAAAACTTATTTTCCATGTAGTTTTCAGTGAGTTAAATATATTCTTGTAAAAGTTTGCATGGTAGTTCTACTCCCATTATTTGCATAAATTCAGACTGAACTTTTCAATTGACCGACATAATAGTAGATATGATATATATATATATATATATATATATATATATATATATATATATACATGTATATATATATATATATATATAGATCACTGCATGCAGTAAATTTACTTGTAAGATAATCTGGTGCGAGTCCATACATTTAAACATTAACATGATTAAAATGGCTTGAAAATATTTTATCCGTGTTAAAATGGTCATCCAATGAAGTTTTTTAAACATTGATATTGATGGATAATCAAAAGGCTTTTTCAAAATTAATCTTGCTATGCGCTTTTGTAGTTTATGAATCCGCTCAATGTTGCAATTTGCGGTAAAACCCCATATGGTGCAACAATAATCAATTATTGATAATATATAACTGTTTTAATAACTGTTATATCTTTGTGTTAACTGCAGTTTATAATTTATAATCTTATGTAGATTTGTTTTCAAAAGTAGTAAATATAGTGAGTGAGCCTTAAAATTAGCCTTATTGAATGTTACTTAAGCTTTATAGAATTATTTTCCTTCCTAGTACTTGTTGTTTAAAAGTTTGGTTGGCTAGCTTGCTTTATTAGTATAAATGTTTGCTTGAAATCATTTTAATTAAGATTGACATGTACAATCAAAAGATAGGAGGGGCTTAACAGCTAGTATATAATATATACTCTGCATCATACTTGACACATTTCTATAAAATTATAAAAGCTGAAGCCCTGTCTTAATAATGCAGAAGGCAATCATGATTAAATACTAGAGCAAATTTAACATATACACAAATATAGCACTGAACGTTTCTCACTTTTTTAATTGTAGGAAATATACTTTGAGAAACAGTTAGCAGCAGATAAGAACTATGGGTACATTAACTTGGACATTTATAGTTGGTGCTGTGACCTTGGTGGTGACCTATGCTGCTATAAGAATATTTAAATATTTGAAATGGCTGAGACTTGTGATAACGTTGGTTTCAAAACTTCCAGGTCCAAAGCCACATTGGTTCTTTGGAAATATATTTCATGTAATAAGTATTTTATGTTGAATTTAATATGATAGCTTAACCCTTTCCTCCATTATGACGCCTTTTGACGCCACCCCTTTACTCCATAATGATGCCTTTTGACGCCTGTGTAGTACCTCAGTTGAAACGCTTTGACTAAGAAATGTTTACATCAGACTTGGAAAAAATTGTATCCAATATAAAAAGAATATCTGACTTCAATTTTATTTATGAAATATTTGTTTTCACAATGCATTTATACTTTAAACCTGACGATTTATTATACCCCACGCAACGAGTTGCGGAGGGTATAATGTTTTTGACCCGTCCGTCCGTCCGTCAGTCCTGTTTCTTGTCATCGCAACTCCTCTCAAACCACACAACAGAATTTCACGAAACCTTTTCAGATAATAAGAACATACTATGTAGTTGTGCATATCGACGGGAAATTGCGATTCAATTTTTTTTCTAGGAGTTACGCCCCTTTGAACTTATTTACTTTAATGTACTACTGCAACAGTTTGTCATCGCAACTCCTCTCAAACCACACAACAGAATTTCACGAAACCTTTTCAGATAATAAGGACATACTATGTAGTTGTGCATATCAACGGGAAATTGCGATTCAATTTTTTTTCTAGGAGTTACGCCCCTTTGAACTTATTTACTTTAATGTACTACTGTAACAGTTTGTCATCGCAACTCCTCTCAAACCACCAAACAGAATTTCACGAAACCTTTTCAGATAATAAGGACATACTATGTAGTTGTGCACATCGACAGGAAATTGCGATTCAATTTTTTTTCTAGGAGTTACGCCCCTTTGAACTTATTTACTTTAATGTACTACTGCAACAGTTTGTCATCGCAACTCCTTTGAAACCACACAACAGAATTTCATGAAACTTTGTAGATAATAAGGACATACTACGTAGATGTGCATATCGACAGGATATTATGATTCAATTCAAAAAAAGGGCGAAAGATACCAGAGAGAAATTCAAACTCATAGATCTAAAATAAACTGACAACGCAATGGCTAAAAAAGAAAAAGACAGACAAATAATAGTACCCAAGACACAACATAGAAAACTAAAGACTAAGCAACACGAACCTCAGTAAAACCTGGAGGTGATCTCAGGTGCTCTGAAGGTAGATCATAAGTAAATGTTTTTTGAGACAGAATTTTCTTATAATTTGCCAAAATGAAGATTTTACTATGCTTTTTTCAAAAATATAATAAAAAGTATGGGTCACTGTGCTATTTTTCAAGCTATGAGTCGTTGAAAATTGCCTAAATTTGGTTTGTTTGTTCATAAAAAAACATATAAGAGTGCATAGAATTTTGAAATAAATTGTAAGAAGATAGGTTTCATAATGTGTTTTAAGAAAATAAAAAGAAAACATGATGTCACCGAACTTGTTTTCTTGCCACAAGTAAAAATTAAAAAAATCCCTATTAGCCCAGTATAAATTTTGTATTAAAAGAGTTATCTCCCCTGAAATGGCTCATTTGTAAAAATAATTTTAAAACCAAAAAGGTTGATATTTGTTAAAATATTTTGAATAATACAATAAATTAACAAGTTTTCTTTATATAAATATACAGTCTAACCATTAAATTGCAAACCTGTTTCCAAATTTGCTGATTTGGGCAAATAACTAGACCAATTTTGTACTGTGATTGTACAATCCAAGATGGCGGTATACCATGAATCTACCTTAAGGGTAAGCAGATCCTGCTCCACATGTGGCACCCTTTGTGTTGCTCATGTTATTACAAACCGTGAAAATAGTCTAATTCAGTAGGTCAACTAACCATATTGCATGCTTAGTAAAACCCTGTAATAATAAAGTAGTGTTGTTGTTTTAGTTGTCGGTATAATATACGGTACATAAATTTATTTTCAGATAAAAGATTTCAGTGACCTGATGTTTAGGATGCATGAGGAATGTATAGCAAAGGGAGACAAACTATATGTGTTTTGGTTGTTTCGATTCCAACCAATTATTATCCTGGCACATCCAGACACCATGAAAGTAGTAATGAGATCTAATGCTCCAAAGACAATGATTGGTCCAGGGTATCCTTTTCTTGTTCCATGGCTAGGTGAGTTGTAATGAGATATAATGCTCCAAAGACAATGATAGGTCCAGGATATCCTTTTCTTGTTCCATGGCTAGGTAAGTTGTGATAATTATAGATTTATTTATCGTTGATCATCTCAATGAGATTTATTTTCCAACTTGAGCCGGTACGGTGAAAGTGAGAAGAGCAATTATGGTGTTGCGATGACCAATGATAATCTGTTTAAATCGCTATTTTACCTTTGATGATGTTGTTAATTTCATTGACAACGAGCATGTGCGCCCTTAGTTTCTAGTGATTATTTTTCATATCACTATACTGTGATGAGAAAGGAAATTATAAGTTGATCAATAAGCAAGGGTGTGGAATTATTTGTTGTGAGCACTTGTCCCTGGGCAAGTAAAACTGTAAATTTTACTCGTCCGGAAAAAAAGTTACTTGCGCTGATGGTCCCAATAAATATTGTAGTATTTTATTGTTAGCTAATATATGATTCTTAGCACTGTTTTGCATCCCAAACAAATCAGTGAAATCAATTGGTTTATATGTTTAAAAAATTTAGGAATGTTGGAAATGGGTTTTATAACATCTATGGGACAGAAACTCAAAAGCAAACCAACTAAATGAAATGACATGTAAAGGACAAGTTTGCAGCATTGTTTTGTAATAAAAATTGTAGCCAGTAGGTACACTACATATACTAAATTTAGAGGACAGTGAGTGAAGAAATGGAAACTAAATTAAATAATAGATAAACTAATTAATTCTATCAACTGACACACTTGGTTTTTTCTTGGTAGTTGAATACTTCTATTTACCACTTAGAAAACACATAAGGTTGCCTTTGATCTATAAATAAGACAAAAACAAAACTTATTATCTGAATTTCTTTCCAAGGGCCTTAGGGGTAATCTGATATTCACGATGTCTGATATTCTCGCTTCCGTATTTTTTTTATATACACCTTGACCATCTCCGTTTGCGTTTCATGCTTTCGACTTGACTCGTCATTCTTTTTGTCTTGCTTGCCTGATGTTTTATTTTAAAAGTATTCATCAATATGAATCTTGATTCAAAATGTTAAGATATGACACTTCCGGTGAATAGTGGATAAAACATAATCGACTCAAATTTGAAACTGGGAGATATTCCAAATTAGAAGTTCATCAAAGAATTTGTGTTAAATGCAATTTAAATAAAATGGAAGATGAACTTCATTTTCTTATAGAATGTCCTGTATACTCTAAGGATAGAGACCTGTTATTTGATCTGATATTTAAAGAATGTAAAAAATTTTACTCCTTAGATATGGTCAATAAATTTATTTGGTTATTAAACTGTTAGTCTATAAATATTTTGAAACAACTTGGCTTATCAAAACACCTGCCTGGAGTAAACATTTATTACCGTATATAACACTGGGATACAGTTTGTAAGCAATATTTATGATGTCTAACTTTAGCATACTGTTAAATATAATTATAACTTTATATTATCATATATGTATATGCTCTATGCCCCTTGAGGGTACCTCTTATGGAAATAAAAGATATTCTATTCTATTCTATTTATAATCGACGATCCAGGGTCAATAGACAAAGCCAATGCAATATTACGCGACTCGGTTTTGCATACTTATTTCCTCATTTTGGTATTCATCTATTTCTGGAGTTATGTAATATTTATCGTCATGAACATTGATGTTTATACTTAAATATATGTTTTTACTCGCGTATTATTGGTTTCATTTACATAAATTAAACATCTTTATACGTTTTGAAATTAATCCTATATTTTGCTGAACTGATTTGAACTTTGTCTTGAATATTATTTCACTTGTCCACGGGCAACCAAGACAAAAATGATCACTTGTCCGCGTGATAAAATGTACGAGTTGGGCAAGTCGGGCATAGCATTTCCACACCCCTGATAAGATCAAAAGAAAATTTCGTAAAATAGCGATGAATAAAAGTATTACCTTATAATGTTGCAATGAATTATAGTGATTTAGTCAGGTATAGATACGAACCCTGAAATACAATGCTCAACTAAGTACAAAATAAAAGTTTTATATGAATGCAAAATCACTAAATAATATATATTTATCAAAATAAAAATGTTTTAACAATCCATAAAAATAGGTTTTTAGGAAATTAAAAGAAATTGCACAGTGTAAAAGCTATGTAACATAATTTATGAACCCTAGTTTTTCTCAAATTCCAAAAGAATTTTTTCAATGTGATACTCTTAACAGACGTTTTATTAATGAGCTATTTTGATTGTTTTTAAGGTCAAAGTTTGTTAATAGCTAATGGACCAAAATGGGAGAGAAATCGTAAATTGCTGACACCAGCTTTCCACTTCAGTATACTGACAGGGTATTTTAAACTGTACAATGAGGTAGCTGATGTATTATTGGTATGTACTGTTAACACCTAGATTCCACTACAAATGTATACTCACTCTACATCGATTCTGTGAAAAAAATCACAGGGAACAGGGTGCATGCTGCTATAAAGATAGCTGTAGTGCTAGTTGAAGGTGTTGATATCTTTAATGTTGTTATATATGTAGGACTCTAAAGTGCGATGGTACTCTAAAGTGCCATGGTCTCGCTAAAGTGCGATGGTCACCCTAAAGTGCCTTGGTGTATCACGCTAAAGTGCGATGGTCACCCTAAAGTGCCTTGGTGTATCACGCTAAAGTGCGATGGCTGTTTGTTCGGTAAAGTACGATGGTTTATCATGCTAAAGTGCGATGGACTAAAAGGGTAATATTAAAGGACTTAAAGTATTAAAGAACACGGATTTAAAAAATAGTCTTCTTGCGAAAGCTAGTACAAGGTTTTGTGACATATTTGATAGGCTTTATAATTACCGGTAGTCTTAAGTGATCATTGTTTTAAATTAAGAAGAACGACCATGTAATAATTGCTAAAATGGTAATTAAGGTGTGACAAAAATCTATATATCCTGTATATGTTTTTTTTTTTTTAAATTCAGGCTGGTATCACATATTTGAATAATTGGTGTAGCTTGCTGTTCACACAGTCTATCACTAATGTGAACATCTCCTCTCAAAGTCGTCATTGTAAATTACAAATACAAAATTTGTTCTAATTTTTTAGCAGACATTTTATGATTTACACAAGCAAACATGACGTACCTTTATTTTGACTTTACTTTTCATTAAAATCGACAATGTTTGAACGGGGACGGCAAAGTAAACTGCAACATAAACAATGATTTCAATGTATCCGTTAGCTTCAAATAGAAACAGGATAAAGGATATTTATGCGTATACTTTTGTATCTGTATAGTAAGATGGTCGACTGCAGGACAAAAGTCCTTCATTTAGCACCGAAGAAAACTCACATTTGCTTCAGCCGACAATACACAGTTATCATGTTTAAATTGAGTAAGTCATGGACATTTGCTCTAAATTTGTTAATCAAATATTCTACATTTATCTTTCGGCATGTTCAATTTTTTGTTTGTATAAAAGACTGTTCACGTCATAATCCATAGTACGTTTATTACGTCTATACCTTCACAGACCATCGCACTTTAGCATGTGTAGGCATCGTACTTTAGCGTAGACCATCGCACTTTAGCGTGACCATCGTACTTTAGCGCCCCCATCACACTTTAGAGTCCTACATATATAGCTATGATCTTGGTGAAAGACAACTGTAACTAGGTTTTTGTATCCATCTGCATTTTACCCTTCCACACAATCACTTCAGGTGTTGGTTTGCCATATATGATTTTATTTGTTAGTATGGCTGAACAGAAATAAAATTAAGATAATCTGATTGTCAAAAAATCATTACATACTAGTCTTTTTATAATAGCTCACTTGATTGTCACATCAACTTTTTATATATCATAATGCATGTGGGTCGTAATGGGGGTACCTTCATGACAAATAACGGAAAAAAATCTTTCCAAATGACGTTAATGTAAATTTTAGATGTATGACAATAAAATGTAGACATTCTTTCAGACGATAAAAACATCAACTGATTTTGATGAATCACGTTAATTTTTTTTCCAAAAATAACAGAAACAATCATGGTAAAATTTTAACCAATTTGACGCTAACAGTAGCGGAAAATGACTGTTTGACGCCTCACGTTAAAGGGTATTACTACCCTCATGCATAGGTGATGATACAGACATCAGAGATTCTTATAGCTAAAGTTTAAGATCCACAAGCACCAGTTAAACAATTTATTAACTCTCAAGAACCTATAGATCTGTTAGTTTTAGTTAAGTATCATTTTTAGCATGGATATAAACAAATACAATGGACATTGGTATAAAACTATTAGACTGCATTATTATATACAACACTTATTGTTCATTTATAAGAGGGGCGTAAAGTGGGGTATCTGAATGGAAGAACGCAAAATAAAATTGCCATTTCACGATGAACGTACAATTAAAACTGTCTTGCGCATTGATCTTTTTACCAATGTCACGATTTCGATGAATAGAGAACTTTTTTGCACGTGAAATAAAAATGGCAAAACAAAAAATAACCCTTTACCACCCTCTTATAAGTTAATGTTATAAATGTTATAAATAATTTGGTGAAAAGTTTATTGAAAATTATAGATTGTCAATATAGTGATTGAATTTTCCATTTATATTGGTACAAATGTAAGAAGCTATGTTACATATGAAATAAAGGAAGTTTTTGATTCATTTTTTTTTTTATTTTATTTTTCAACAGGATAAGCTAGCCAGTGGTAGTAAAGATGGGAAATATTTAGACATTTTTAAACCAGCAAGTATGGCTACTCTAGATACTTTGTTACAGTGCTCACTTGGTTACAAAGGAAATGTACAACTTGTGGGGTAAGTGGTACTGTAAATGTGGGAAAAGTAAAAAAAAAAACATAATTTGTAGCCAAATCTTAGATTTTACATGAAACTATGTACATTGTATTGGATATATATTATAGCCTTTTTTGTTTGAAAAAGAGAGAAAAGACACCTTTGCCAAAGCCTACAGCGAGGTTAGTAGTAAAATTGACTGAAAATTGTTACTTGGATGGAGAGTTGTCTCATTGGCACTCATCTTCCTATATCTATAAAAAGTAAGCATGACTAACAACACATTAAAAACATTCAGATAACTTTAAATTTATTATATGAACTTCACCAAAATAAAACTTTTGTACAAATGAGAAATGACAAAAAATACAGTAATTAAACCCTGAAAAGTTCTTCCAAGACATACAATGGGCTATGAGGGAACATATATGTGCTATGAGCCTATGAGGGAACAGATTAACAAATTTTTACATAGATTGATAAACAGAAAACTTTGTTATAAGATTAACCAAATTTCAAATTTTAAATCGTTCATTCAGGTATAGTACACAACTTATTTGTAAATGTTCAGTCTTAGTAGGAAATTCTTTATTGATGATTTTATTTATATTGATATCTTTCAACTTACAGAATCTAAAGGATTATGAGTTGTTTCGTTGTTTGTACACCAATGTGAAACACAATCCTATTGGTTGAATCTCTATTAATGTGTAAGACTTTTTAACAAATGACAAAAAAATATTGAATGTTTTTACACATACATGACATATGTCCATAAATACATTTGATTCTGAACCAGTGAATTTACGTTGACTCTTTTAAGAATTAAACTCCCTTTAATTGTTTATAATTTGTAATTTTTAGAGACAGTCATCCGTATGTGACAGCAGTAAATCGCCTGGGACATCTGATTGATAAAAGAAGTTTGTAAGTTCATCAGAAGCTTGATACTTTTACTTCATGGTACATGTATATAGTATAAGCAGCTTTGTTTATGTTATTTATATTACAATTGTACTAAGATAAATATGAATAATTTGGAGTTAATGCCATCAAGACAGTATCCCAACAATACATTTAAACAAACAATATAGACATGTAGGGGTTGGCATTTCAGGAAGACACCCTAAATTTGTTCACAATTATTTAGAGATTTTGTTTATCAACTAATCCTAAATGTTATCAATTGACACACCTCCATGCTTCATGTCAATCTTCTTTTAATCCTGAGGTATTACCACATGATAAAGTATGTTTCATGGTATGGAATACTTTTTATGTCACATTTGCAACAAAACTTTAAATCTAAATCAGGCAATTGGTTTTCTCATTTCAACTGTTTCACATTTTGTCACATCAGAGACTTATATTGCTGTCAGACTATCCAGTATGGATTTGTAATTGAAGGTTGAACAATGAATTATAGAACTTCAACATCTTTGGGCTAGGTTGGTAATTGTATGATGAGAAATCTTACCATATCTTCTTTTTTATTTACCCATCAGCTTTCTAATAATGCTTAAACGGTGTAAGATTTAAATTCATAGCTGAAATAGAAATATTCAGAGATTTAATATATTGCCTATAGTTGTACCATAGAGCCCAACAGAGACACAAATCAGAGATTTTTCGACCAGAATGTGCCTAACTATGATATTCTTATTGTGTTTTGCTCTAACGGGAAAGTAAAAATTTAATCAAAATTAGAAATTAAAAGTGTGCATAATTTGATATGCATATTATTGACCTCACACATTTGTTTCTGCACTGTCTGCCCTAAATTAATTATTATGATTGTTCCCCTTTAATATCTTCTTCTTATAACAATTCACCAAGTTTGATTAAGCAAGTACCAGTACATTTAGTGTTTTTCTTTGTAGCCATTTTCATCATTATGCAGAGTTCATATACAGACATTTTACTGCTGATGGTAAAGAATTCTTCAAGATTTGTGATTATGTTCATAAATTCTCGAAAGACATAATATCTAAAAGACGAAAAGAGTTGGTAGGTTATATTGTGTACTAATTGTGTATAAGTAGTATAAAGAAGTAGTTTTTTTTAGCTAAACATATAAATATATGGAGAGGCTGGAACATGCCAATGAAACAAACTAAAAGACATAATAGTAGTGGAAGACATACAGTTTTTAACAATAGACTGATGTGATGTCCATATACATATGTTCTAAATCTTTAGAGTTTGTTTTAAATAAGCCCATCATAATGGTCGTCTAGGGGAAACACCTATGCTATGAAAGTAATGATATGTAGAAATTCAGTTAAAAAAAAATAAGAGTGGAGGAGGAGGGTATAGATACCTTGTTTTCTATGATAAATCCTAATTTTTTTGTGATAGTTGCCAAATTGAAGATGAAAAACACTTTCTTTTTAATTGTTGTTTTTACTCTGATATCAGACATGAATTATATGCCAAAGCCTGTCTTTTAAACGTTGATTTTGAGTATTTATGCGATATTGAAAAACTTCGTTATCTTATGTGTAATGAGAATATGGTTCCTCTTTTAGCTAGTTCCCTTTATCATATGTTTTATCGACGAAAACATGTTATCTAGAAATTATATATGTTTTTTTATTTTTTTTTTTTTATTTACGAAATACTTTTTAAATGTAACAAAGCTGTCCTTTTATGTATGTATTAGATGTTTGTTTTTATGATAGTGTCTCATAAGTCGTTTTCGGCTGGCATCCTTTTACTTAAATGTTAGGTTCTTATGACTTTATGTATATATATATATATTGATATTGTAATGGATGGTGACACTTTAATAAAATAAATCTTATCTTATCTTATCTATTAATAACAAACAACATTGTTTACTGAAATGTGGAAACCTTTGCTCTATGAGTGGTATTTTGTGGTCGTATATTGGTATGACGTTGTCGTCTTCGTCATCCGAAGACACATTGGTTTTCGCACAATATCTTGAGTTTAAGTTAAATGGATCTCTATGAAATTTTACCATAAAGTTCAATACCACAAAAGGAAGGTTGGGATTGATTTTGGGGGTTATGGTACTAACAGTTAAGGAATTAGGGGCCAAAAATAAGCATTTTTGTAACTTCCAGACAATAACTTGTGTGTTAGTGTATGGATCTCTCTGACACTGTCCCACAAGGTTCCATATCTCAAAGGGAATGCTGGGATTGATTTTGGGGGTAATTACCTCAAAATTTTAAGAGCTAAGGGCCAAAAAAAGGGGCAAAAAACATGCATTTTTCTAGTTTCATGACAATAACTTCTGTGTAAATGTATGGATCGTTCTGAAATTGTACTACAAGGTTCCATATCACAAAGGGAAAGCTGGAATTTAGTTTGGGGATAATTGCCCAAAACGTTCAGGAATTAGGGGCCAAAAAGGGGCCAAAAATAAGCATTTTTCTAGTTTCCAGACAATAACTTGTGTTTAAGTGTACGAATCTCTCTGAAATAGTAGTGCAAGGTACCATACCACAAAGGGAAGGCTGGGATTAATTTTGGGGGTAATGCCTCAAAATTTTAGGAATTAGGGGCCAAAAAGGGGCAAAAACAAGAATTTTTCTAGTTTCAGGACAATAACTTGTGTGTAAGTGTATGGATCTTTATAAAATTGTTCTACAAGGTTCAATACCATAAAGGGAAAGCTGGGTTTGAGTTTGGGGGTAATTGCCCTAAAGGTTTAGGAATTTGGGGCCAAAAAACAAGCATTTTTCTAGTTTCCAGACAATAACTTGTGTTCAAGTGTATGGATCTCTCTGAAATTGTACTGCAAGGTACCATACCACAAAGGAAGGCTTGGATTGAGTTTGGGGTGATGAATCATAAGGGGGTTCAAAAAATTTGGTTGGGGGATTTTTTTTTTTTTTTTTCTTTTTTTTTCCTTTTTGGATATTGGACGATAATAGGTAAATTAAAAAAAAATTAGTTCTTAGACCACATTCATTCTGTGTCAGAAACCTATGCTGTGTCAAATATTTAATCACAATCCAAATTCAGAGCTGTATCAAGCTTAAATGTTGTGTCCATACTTGCCCCAACTGTTCAGGGTTCAACCTCTGCAGTCGTATCAAGCTGCACCCAGCGGAGCATTTTATTGTGACTTTTATTATCTATAGAAAATCAAATGAAAGATCATGAAAGGAGAATGCTTTCAGAATCCTGCCCTTAAAGGGTTAACTAAATAGTATTTGGAATTGAAATTATAAGAACTTAGAACTAAGAATTATACATGTTCTGTGTTGAAATTTTTTTTAAATCTCAATCAGTGGACTTCAAAAGTTGCATAAAAGAACTTCCAAGTAAGGGTGAGGCACCATTGTCTTGAACATGCATGAAATATTTGCCACTGGACATTTAAAAAAACCAAATCAGTACAGAATAGAGATAACAAAGACATAAGTCCATTTTGCAAACCAAATTTTTTTCATAGTATGATACTGTATCAAAGTTTGCTCACATTTACTGAAAGCAAGCTTTAATTGCTTAGCCTGCTGATATAAAATCATGCCATTCTACAAATCTTTTTAGAATGAAAGTACAGAAACAGAGACAAAGAAACACTTGGACTTCCTGGATATTTTAATAACAGCCAAAGATGATAACGGTGAAGGACTGACAGATGATGAAATCAGGGCTGAAGTTGATACCTTCCTTTTTGCTGGTACATGTAGTTGATTTTGTTTATAAAATATTTACATGTAGTTTACATAATGTGTGTTTACTAAGATCACCCAGAGTACAGAAAAGGACACATGTATACATGTGTAAGACTGTGCTTGATATTCCAACATTCAAATATGAAATAAGAGATGAATTTTAATTTGGTTTGCTTTGTAGGGTTCTTATATCTCAATTATCAAACAGTTACAGACTTTACATGGAGATTTTTTCAATCTTAAATAGTTTAACAGATGTTTTGATATTTATTAACATAAGGTTGATTTCTATTCCAAGCAGCTCATATTTGCAGGATCTGCTTACCCTTCTGGAGCACCTCAGATCACCCCTAGTTTTTTGGTGGGGTTCCTGTTGTTTATTCTTTAGTTTTTCTATGTAGTGTCATGTGTGCTGTTGTTTGTTTGTCTTTTTCATTTTTAGCCATGGCGTTGTCAGTTTGTTTTATATTTATGAGTTTGACTGTCCCTTTGGTATCTTTTGTCTATCTTTCATATATTGTATACCCAAAAATTTGTTTATTACAAGTGTTTTTAGGTAATATTTATTCAGTGGACCATAAAAGATTATTACACAGAAATAGGATTGATTGCTCACAATAACTACTTATTTTCTTTTGCAAAACAAATTATATCTCAATTAAAAGTATGCACTACTTGATCATTCAAAATATCACATAGATACAAGTTATCAACGTAGCAGCAATTTTATACAAATAAAAATATATCTAACAATGGTCTTTACACTGTCATATAAAAAAGAAGATGCAGTATGATTGCCAATGAGACAACTCTTCACAAGAGACCAAGTGACACAGAAATTTACAACTATAGGTCACTGTCGGGCCTTTAACATTGTGCAATGCCCATACCACATAGCATTCCTGCCAACTTTTCAAAATGCTCATGGGGGTTTTATGTGCAAGATGGCCCCTATAGTCCGACAAAACCTTCATTACTGATTAGGGGCCTTCAAATATATTTTAATGTTGTTTTTTTGGCTTCTTTATACTTTTACAAGCCTATAGCCATTGTAAAATTAATTGTTTTGTTTTAATTGTGGACATACTGTGGATTCATTATTATTCGTTAGATACCAATTTTAGTGGATTTCATGGGTTCAGATAAACCACGAAATTAAATGTTTTCTAGAGGGTTGTATGCAGACTTAAGCAAAACCACGAAATTAAATATCTACGAATATACAAGTTTTCCTTTATCCACGAAAATTGGAACCTACGAAAATAAATGAACCACAGTAATTGCTCTTTTAAAATTTCTATTTGGGAGCCTCCATGGGGGAAATCCCCCGCAAATAGTGACAGTTGACAGGTATTACATAGTCAGCTATAATATTTATTTTTAGGCAGTTAAGCTACCTTATGCGAGCACCCTGGTTTTATGTGCTACCCAATAAATGCTGAAATACGTGCCATTGTTATCATCTAGCTGGCTACTATATTATTTATAACTTATTGGACAGTTTTTTCATACTTTTCATTCTGGATTACAAAAAATATGACCAGAAAAACCTTAAATGATCGTCGATTTTCCCAAAAGTTTTGAAGTTGCACATAGGAAGTAGAGCACATTAGGAATCCTTATGTAGTTCATTATCCCCTGAGCTTTTGGCTAAGATGTCAAACAACAAATGTATGCAATATTTAATCGCCGAAAATCTCTAAAGACAAGTAGTTAAGATTTCTCAAATTGCAAAAGTCGTAGGAATATTGTTTGTCGTCAATACGTAGTCAACTACGTATATATACGTCAGTATAAGTTCAACTGATCACGCTGTTGGCGGCAATTTTGAATTAGAAGACGAAATTTTTGTATCTTTTCAATTTGGACGCAGGGGTTCAAATTAGCCGTGGTCCGAGGTCTGCGACCTTCCACTTTTGCAGTCGGACTTTCTACTTGGTTACTAGCTACGCCCGACATGCCCGACGGAAATTGAAAGAAAAACAATAACTTTGCAAACATTTTTACCAGTTTCCTAATAAACAATCTCAAACTTATTTTCATCATTACTATTCATGACAGCGATGTTCAATTTGTTCAACCGCTAGCTTTATACAGAAAATCGCCGATAAATAATGTGTAAATCCGAGCAATATCGTATTTCACTATCTGTCAAAACAACATTGAAAATAAAATGGCTGCCGCGAGAAGACATCCTCAATCCTCAATCTTAAGGCCTGTTGGCACGAATTGTCCCAATGTACGGTTTTACTCTCTGGTGCGTTTTCCTCGATGTATTTTCTTCTCTGTGCTTTAAATTTGGTATGCGCTGGTTAAGATTGGGATTGAGGAACAGCAGTATTAAATCTGCCCGTTCTGTCAATGAAATGTGCCACTGTTTGTAATTTGGCTTTTGTCTCTTCTGTGTTTTCGCCGTCCAGTCTTGTCAGCATAGTAGCTAAATTCAAGTTTCTGACCCCGACCTCTTTGGATATTTGGTGTAGCATATCTTCTCGTTCTTTTTCATAGTAGGGACACTCCAGAAGGAAATGTTGAGGCGTTTCAGGTGCTCCACAGTTGCATGACTCTATGGCGTTGGTTTGGCCTACTCGGTTCTTGTAGTAATTCAGTTCTGTATAGCCAGTTCTTAGTTGGGCGAATATACTGAAATGTCTCTTAGTTGGGAAATCATACATAATTGAGTGTTTTGTAGTTGGTATTTTTTCATAAAGGTCCCTGCCTCTCTCAGATATTTCCCATCTTCTCTGCCATTTATTTCCTGTACTTTTGTATGCTGCTTGTTTGACGTCCTGTAGTGTTATGACGTTATTTTCCGGTGGTAATTCTTTTGCTTCCTCTGCCGCTGTTTTTGCAAGGATGTCAGCCTCATCATTACCAACTATGTTGGCATGTCCTGGTGTCCATGCTACAATTACATTGAGTCCTTTTTGCCTAAGATGTTCAATATTTTCTTTTATTTCTCTTATTATGGAGATGTAGCTGTTTGGGGCCCAGTTCAGTGTAAGTAATCCCACGGCGCTTTGACTGTCAGAGAAAATTTTGATTCTTTGTATTGCATTGTAAATGTTTTCTGTAATGCAGTATTCTAGGACCATGAGAATTGCTATGAGTTCCGCTAGAAGGATGGATCCTCTTTGTGCCACAGGTCTATGTAATCTGGTAGCAGGTTTAATGTGTTCAGCATAGATAATTGCACCTGCTCCACAGGGTCCTGGGTTCCCTAGGCATGATCCATCTGTAAACGATATTGCTTGTTCTTGTGTGCAGTCTCCCATGAGTTGGTTAATGGTTTCCTGGCAAAGTTCCTGTTGCTCATTTGTCCTTGATTTTGAGTTGCCTAGTTGACTCCAATATAAAGGTTTTGATTGAGTCATTTGAGTTTCTCCCAGTCTGTAGGTAAACTCTGGTTCTATAAGATTGATGTTTATCTTTGTCTGTTTTTCCATTTCTGCTGCTTGGCTTAGTGCTTTGCCCATTGGTGTTGGATACTTGTCATATGCGTCATGTTCTTCATACCTCACAAGTTGCTGTTTGATTGGTTCCTGTGCAGATTTGGATTTAATCTTTGCAATCTCTTTAATGGCTATTTGTTCTAGTCTCAGGTCTATTGGCATAACTCCTGATTCCACTTCTAGTGCTTCTCTGCCAGATGTTGTAGGCATATCCATGCATAGGATAAGTGCTTTTCTCTGTACTCTGTCAAGTTTTTGCAGGTCTTTTGGTTCTGCTATTTGCCAGGCCGGACTACAATATTCCATGACTGATCTGACTAGACTGTAGTATAATTGTAATAACTTTTCTGTCTTTAATTTGCTGATCTGTCGCACTTCTCTCAGAATAGTTAAGTTACGGTTTGCTCTCTTTTCGATTGCATCAATGTGTTTACTGAAGGTCATTTTCTCGTCCATAATGATTCCAAGAAGCTTTGGTGTTGAGTTGTATTTCAGTTCTTTACCTTGAATCAAAATGCGTTTGTCCTCTTCATCGATGTTTTTTTTTTTGAAAAGATGCATATTTCAGTTTTGTCTAGGTTGATGTTTACTCTCCACTTTTGAGTCCATTTCACTGCCTTTGTGATGTCATCCTTCATTCTATCTTTGAGTTCCAGTATCTGGTCTGGTTGAGCCGTTTGCCAGAGTGTTCCGTCATCAGCAAATTTGGTGTAGTCTCCTAGAATGTCTCCCAGTAGGTCGTTGATAAAGATGTTGAATAATGTGGGAGCCAGAACTGATCCTTGTGGTAGCCCTATCTTTGTTTCAAATTCTTCACCTACATAGTTTTCGAAGATGCATCTTGCCATTCTGTTATTTAGGAAATCTTTAATCCAGGCCCATGTTTTTCCTCTTATACCCAAATGGTGTAGTTTTACTAGTAGTCCCTCTCGCCAGATTGAATCGTATGCCTTTTCAAGATCAATAAGACATGCAAGGGTGATTTCTCCTTTATTGAATTTTTCTATTGTGTTCTGAATAAACCTGATCAGGCAGTTTGATGTTGAGTGTTTTTTCCTGAATCCTTCTTGTTTTTCTTCTATAAGCTTCATTCCTTCTATGAACGCTGCCAGCCTGTTAAGAACAATTCTTTCAGTAATTTTGCACATGACACTGGTTAGACTTATTGGTCGGTATGATGATGGTGAGTAGTAATTGGTTTTTCCTTGTTTCCTCAGGAATTTTATGTTTGCTGTCTTCCATTCCTGTGGTAGCCGGCCATGTTTTAGTGTGAGGTTCACCATAGTTCGTATTGCTTCTATGAGGTTTTCTCCGGCAAACTTAAATAGTTCTGGGAAGTGGCCGTCAGCTCCAGGCGATTTACCTATTTCTAGTAGGTATATTGCTGCCTCAACTTCATCCGTGGTAACCTCATAGTCCAATTTATGTTCTCTTTTTGTCAATCTTTTCTCTAATTCACATATTCTTTTGTATTCCTCTTGAGTCTGTTTGTAGAACTCTTCGTCAAATTCATCAGTCTTTAGATGCTTACCCTCAAAAAATGTTTTTTGCAAAATTTTACATTTTTCTTGATTTGAAAAGGCTGGTGGGTCGTCTTGGTCTATTAGTGGTAGGATGGTATTGCAATCTTTCTTTTTGGTCAATTTCTTATAAGTTGTCCATACCTCTTTTGAGTTTCTTGATGTATTGATCTGGTCTACTAGGTGTTCACTCCAATCATTCATAGCTTTTTCTTTCTCATTTTCAAACTTTTCTTCTGCTGTAACAAGGGCTTCTTTATTTTGTGGGATGTTTCTCTTCCTATATTGCCTTTGTTTATAGTTTAAGTTTTTCTTTGCCTGATTAACATCATAATTCCACCATGGAGGTTTAGTTGATTTTTTTTCTTTCATCTCTTTTTGGCAGATAACTTCCTGCATCGTTTTATCAATAGCCGCTTTAAGTGATTGGTATACTTCATCTACATTATCATTGCTTGGATTGTTCAGTAGCCATTCTTCCATGTTCTTTTCTGCCTGTTCTTTCCATTTATTCCAGTCTACTTTGTTAATTTGCCATACTTTCCTTTTTGTTAAGTTGTTTTGTTCCTTTTTGCATACATCAAGTTCTGTTAGTATACATATATGGTCAGATCGTATGTTTTCATGGACTAGTGTTGAACAGTTGTGCACTTTACTAATAGTGCTGGGTGTTATAATGACTAAGTCAATGACACTTTTGGTATTTCGTCTTGTAGGCTGGCCATCATTAACGCACAGCATGTCTGTTTTGGTCAAGAAGTTTTCAATTATTTCTCCTGCCTTGTTTGTCTTGTCATTGTTCCATTCTAAGCTTTTAGCATTAAGGTCTCCCATTATAATCAGTTCATGCTTGTTGTTTTGTTGTACCTTTTGAACTTTGGTAGTTAGTTCTTCAAGTTGTTTTGTTTCTTCTGGTGGAATGTAGGGTACTAGCAGATTGAATATGATGTTGTTATCTGTGTGTATGGTAGCTGCTACACTTTCATAGTTTGTGTCTTCAAAGTCTGTGCATTTAGTGACTGTGAAATTGGTTTTGTGAGTGTTGATGCAAATAGCCACGCCCCCGCCTTTTCTTCCTTTACGTGGTTTATCAAACACTTGCCAGTCTAAAAAAGTTAGTTTTTTATTCTCTTCTTGGTGTGTTTCATTTAAACAAACAATATCTACATCATAACTATTTACAATATGTACAAGTTGCTGATAGGCCGTACTAATGGCCTGTGCATTCAGGAAGAGGAGTTTCATTCTGTGTATTCAGTATGCTGTAAAGTCTCCTCTTGTTGATTATTTCAAGATATTTTTCGCACTTTGTTGATGTTGCTTGGTGTATGTTCCCACAGTTTACGCAACACGGGGTGTTTTTGCAGTCTTTAATCTTGCAGTTTTCTTTCCCACAGTTTGAACAGGTAGCTATGTTTAGACAGCGCTTGCCAATGTGTCCAAATTTGTTGCAATTGTAGCACCTAACAACTTTAACAGGTTGTTCTGCTTGAAATTTAGAGTATGTTGTTGTGCCGGGGTGGCAGTATCCTTTCGAGGTGATAGCTTTTTTAACTTCCCCGTGGTCAGTAAAGGTTACTTTTACTACTGGCATAAGTTTCCCAGTGTCTCTGTACTTTTTTCTCTTCACTTCTTTTATTTTATATAGGTGTGACAGATCTAATGATAGATTTTCTTCTGATAGATGGACAGGAATATTATGTAGGTAACAAGAGTTTGTTCCGTGGTTTATAGATCTTGGTTTGTGTGCCACAGACTTTTCGCCAAATACGGATGTATTTATTGGCCAGGATTTAATGATTATGTCCCTTGTTTTTTGGTCTTTCAGGTGGATAGCTATTCCCCCTTTTGGTAGGCTATACGCCTCTTCTATTTGATCTTCAAGTGCTTTGATTTTTGTTAACTCTTTTCTAATTGTTGTACTGTCTATAGCTGTGTTTGGCTGTTCTATGTTGTCTATAATTATAATTTTTTCTGGGTCTTTCTTCTCTCTTAGTGCCCTTGGTAGTTTTCCTTCTGTATTCTGCTTATGGTTATTACTTTGCAGATAGCCTTGTCCTATTGTTTTTGTGATCTCTAGTAATTTATCAATTTTCTGGTCTGTTTTGGTATCACTAGTTGTTTGATGATACTCAGCTGTTAGTAGTATATATGGTTGCTTTATGATGCAGAGTGCACATGGGAATTTAATACCTGTACTTATAATTTTTCCTGCATCCTCTGTTGTGTATCCTGCACATACACTGTGCCACCACTTATTGCACAGATCGCATTCAAGCCAGGTGATTTCTTTCACAGTACTTATAGTTTTTGGTGGTTCGTCTCTACAACATCCGACATTACAATATCGGATCCGATTCCGGAAGCGGATAAGGGTAATCTCGGGTTTTGGCTTTCAACTAAAAAAATCCAGACAGGTGACAAAATACATTTATGAATGGTAAATAAATATAAACACTAGAATTGAAAACCAAAAGAAAGAAAAAGCAGAAAATATTTTGTACACCAATTTTAATGTGACAGCTAGGAACAGTTTATCTAACAATATATATGTTCCTGGTAACAGTATAAATTTTCTTTATCAGTGATAAATGTTGGTAATGCATGTTAAATGCTTTTCAAGTTAAACATATTTCTGCAATTGCAAGGGGTATTTTTTTTCTTCTCAATTTTGATAGGCTGGAAGTTTCTTATACAAAAAAAAGATGTGGTATGATTGCCAATGAGACAACTATCCACAAGAGACCAAAATGACCAAAACTTGGTAACGGTCAAGATCCCCCACCCTAAACCATATATATTCATGTATGGGACAATATAACAAATCATATGAAATATAGGTGGAGGTCGTGGGAGAATTTATAACGGTCGAGATCCACAATCTTAAACAATATATATTTATGTATGGGACAATATTACAAATCAAATGAATTATAAGGGGTCCCTATGGTCACTGTACACCCTCCTGTTTGAGAACTCGGAAAAATTCCAGATCATCACCCCTTGACCATATATACTCATGTATAAGACTATATATATAATAAATCAAATGAAATATAGGGGAAGTCCCTGTGGTCACCCTACCCCTCATGTTTAAAAACTTTGAAACAGATGGGATCCCCAACTCTAAATTAAATGAAATATAGGGGGAGTCCCTGCAGTCACCCTACCCCTCCTGATTGAGAAATTGGAAACAGTCGAGCTCCCACCTTTAAATTAAACCATATATATTCATGTATGAGAACTAATCAAATGAAATATAGGGAGAGTCCTTAGGGTCACCCTACCCACTCCTGTTTGATAACTTAGAAACAGATGAGATCCCCACCCCTCAACCATATATATTTACGTATTGGACAATATAACAAATCAAATGAAATATAGGGGAAGTCACTGGGGCCCCCACCCCTCCTGTTTGAAAACTTGATAACGGTCGAGATCCCCACCCATAAACCATATATATTCATGTATGGGACAATATAAAAAATCAAATGAAAAATAGGGGTAGTCCCTAGGATCACCCCACACCCTCTTGTGTGTGTTTTGAGAACTTGTAAAAGATTGAGATACCAACGCCTAAACCATATTCATTCCTGTTTGTCATTTCAAAAAAGATTGAATGACATACAAGGTCAATCTCATAGGCGACACATATGCATATCACTTTGCTAGACCCTAACACCTGTCATTTTATTCCAAACTTAGACATTATGGACTTGGGGTGAAGGTGGGAGTCATTTACATTTACTATGGACAGGTCAGTCAGACCTCACCGTTGATCCCTGTAGTAGTAAACATTTGTCTGATTTGTGTCTCATAACTTTTGTACTGTACAACACAAACTTAGTTTCTTTCCAGGGAAGCAAGTCTATTCATACTTTTACAAGCTCGTACTAAAGTCAACTTGAACTACTATCATGTACTAACAGTCAACTAATAAGAACAATTACGATCAACTAGAAGAACTGCAATCATTGCAAATTTGTACCACTGCTGACTCATGAAAGAGGCATGACCATTCATGGTCATGTGCGTTGCTATTGAAAACCTTGATAAAATATGAATTATTTGCCTTAATGATTAATTCATTAAATGAACATAAATGTACAATTATATATGAATGTTTAATGTCTGTTCTTTTAAATCTTTAAAAAAAAGTTGAAGCAACATTGCCACAGTTTTCATAATTATGTTTGCCTTGGTTTTTGGTTAACTGCCTACAGTGCTTACAGCGCTTTGATTGATATTCCAGGCCATGATACAACATCCAGTGTGTTGAGCTGGAGTATGTATTGTTTAGGTAAATACAAAGATATACAAGACAAAGTTTACCAGGAGGTCAAAGAGGTCGCAGGCAGCAAAAGAATTATTGAAAGGTATGGGTTAATAATGTATAATTCCCCAAATTCAACTGTACCGATGCAATGGTATTTTACTTATATTTCTAATAGCTTGTAACAGCAATGATTATGAGGCAATGCAAATCTGTAAATTAATAGATACAGTCTTTAGATTTGTGTTATGTTGTCATGGAGAGCACATACAGTTATGCATCGTATTGGGACATAAAGCATCACTTTTGAATATCATGGATTGTTGCAAATAGGACAATGGAGTTCATATGAAACATTTATTTTGTTATAAAAAAAATTAACAGATAGGTACCGCAAAGTCTTCTTGAGACATAAGTATAAAAATGTAAAGGTAGAGATCAAGTTCTTAAATTCTTGTTTCCAAAGAAAGAAGTTGAATACTTGTTGCACATACAAATTATATTTTTTATTTTCCATGTATAGTGAAGATCTATCAAAGTTGAAATACTTGACCTGTTTCCTGAAGGAAGTAATGAGAGTACATACACCGGTACCAGTCACAAATAGGACATTAGATGAACCCATTGTTTTGGATGGGTATGACATCCCTGCTGGAGTTATGGTGGACTTTGGTATTTATCATTGTCATAATCATCCCGATGTTTGGGAAAATCCAACTGTAAGTTTAAGTAATAAATAACTTGATGATTAGTATTGTGCACTGTGCTTACAACATATGTTTATTTTTTATGGTTTGGTTAATATACAGAAAAAAAATTAAATTTATAACACTATCTCTGTCAGGTTTGAAGTTTTTGCACAAAAGGTAGTTTTTCCTTATTTCTGATGAAGCTCAAACTAGATGTAAAATATCTGAAATAATATGTCCATTTTTTTTAAGCATCCTCAAATTAATTATTTCTTTTCATGTTATTTTTCAAAATATTCAAGGCAAACACAATGTAACTGATGAAACTTGTTTTATTATTTTAAAAGCTTAATTATAAATGCAAAATTGTAAAGTTTCACACTTGTGCACCTACACTAACATTTTTTTTAAATATGTCAATGCTTATAGTTCTTCAAAACCTTTCTAATACGATAAGTTTGAATAATGTTCTGGCAAAATTAATTAGTTGTTGCTAAAGTTATTCATTTGCAGACTATTTAAAAAGGACTTTAAAAAATACTGATCAAAGTCCAGTCCAATAGTTGTTTCCTGTCTAGATGGACAAATATTTAAAAGAAACAGCTAAGTACAGAGACTATGATCGATTGCTATGGTCATCCTGACCCATTGATTGTGAACAATTTTTCCTAATTGAGTCAGGGCCATGGAAATGAACCACATTAGTTTCTAGTTTCTATAAAAGTTGTATATTTGATTTTCAGGAGTTTAAACCAGAGAGATTTGAGGGAGACAAACATCATGAGATGGATCCTTACAGCTTTACTCCATTTTCAGCTGGACCAAGGTAAATGTGAAGTATCTCCCTTGTTTAGCAGAAAGATTTAAAGGAGCCACACATTTATGAGATGAATCCTTCTAGTTTTACTCTATTTTCTGTTGGACCAAGGAAAATATGTATTATCCCCCTTTGCTGCAGGGAGATTTGAGGGAGACATTTTTTAACTTCATGAGATGGATCCTTTTAGTTTAACTTCATGTTCTCCTGGACCAAGTTAAATATGAATTATCTCCCCTATATTGCAGGGACTAGATCACCTTGAAACAGATTCATAGTTCTACTTCATTTTTATGGAACCAGTTATCTCCCTTATAATGCAGGGAGATGAACATCATTAAGACAAACCCTAATACAGATAAAACACATTTAGTTTTACACCTTTTTTCGCAGACAGACATACATGGTCTTTCCTTATAAAATGGTTTCTCAAGCATCTCTACAAATTACTCACTTTTCTGCTGAAATGAGGATATTAAACCAGATTCATATTAATTTTAGAACTGGCTTGCTCTCATCAGAACATATTTGAAATGTACATCAAGGCAACTTAAGCTAGTGTAATTTTTTTATAGAAAGAAAGACAATTTTAGAAATTTCCTTGTGATTGTATCTGTATTAGCTTCTTATACATATTTTTTTTTCAGAAATTGTATTGGATTAAATTTTGCACAGAATGAAGAGAAAGTGTTGATAGCAAGAATTGTAGAAAGGTATGCCATTTAAGTTGTATATACAGATTCTTGTGAATATATACCCTTTACTTTTTGCTAACAGATTCTCCAATTAACTATTTCACCAATTTCATGTTCAATGATACATGCGTAACTCATAAAACATAAGACTTTTTTTTTTTCATTGAATTTCAAAATGAATGAAAATCAATGTTGGATCAGAATCAATGATCAATGAGACAGCAACCCTACATCACAAATTAAACTCAACATTTAATCAATGATAAAAAAAAATGCACAGAAACCTCTTTTCAAATTACTAAGTTTCACTTACTGTAAGTTAAGGAATTGTTGCGCTGTTTTTATTATTGCGAAAAATGTGACAGGATTATATACACAATAATTAAAAATCCCATTTTGAAATTTTTATGGAATTTTCTCAATATTACAAAAATTAAAATCAAATTTTAGTCTAAAATGATGAAATGACAATAACAAATGCACACAATAATTTCTCATTTTACAGTCAACATTCTGGTTTGATTGTTTTTGAGACCATAGAAAAGGAAAACATTTTAACAATTTATGATCAAAATAGTTGATGTATTTTCTTTAATCATCAATCTGAATTATGTTATTGATTCACATCACTAAATCTTGGTATAATTTATTCTTTTTAAAGGTTTGAAATTTCCTTGGATCCAGACCATACAGTGATACCATTTCTTGAGGTTGTAATGAGAGCCAAAACTGGTATCATGGTCAACTTTAAACAAAGAAGCTCCTAAGTTACCAAGAAGATGTGAAAAGTGAAATTTAAAACAGAGGCTTCTCATAATTTATTTCATCGATTTTAATGAAAGAAATGAAGAAACATTAAGCCATTGGTATTTGGTGTTTCTAAGAATTTATGTTAGCAGACAGGACAATATAGCACATGTTTTATTATCTTAAAAAAAAATGTTTATTTGATTAACTTAAACAATCATGTCCAATTTTTTATACATTTATTCAATGAATTGGGCAATTGGCAGATGGATAATATACAATTACTTACTGTCTTTTGATGAGGTAAATGTGTGGTTTTATTGACTTTTGAAAAACTCATATTCACTAAGGCCAACGGCCATATTCCAAGAGAAATGTCTGTAATGCTAATTATTTATCAAAACCAATTGTATATTACATGGTTTTTTTACCAAAATTATACATGTAAAAGCATGCAATATTTTCTGCAGTGAATATGCTAGTTTTAGCAATATGGAATAATAATAATTATCTCCCCTATATATTTTTAGATTTTTTTTTATTAGATGAAGGTTTTGCACAACTTTCTACCTATCCTTTTTTTTTTAATTTAATTGCAACCACTGGTGCATTAGTAAAATTGAATTATCTCCGCTGTTGTAATGTTGGATTGAAATTTTGTTATGTATTTTATGCAAATTTTTTAAGTAGATTATCCATCAAGTATTATTTTTAGCTCACATGGCCCGAAGGGCCAAGTGAGCTTATGCCATCACTTGGCATCCGTCGTCGTCCGTCGTCGTCTGTCGTCGTCCGTCGTTGTCTGTCGTCGTCTGTCGTCGTAAACTATTTCAAGAATCTTCTCCTCTGAAACTACTAGGCCAAATACTTCCAAACTTTAACTGAATGTTCCTTAGGGTATCTAGTTTATAAATGTATACCCGTTGTTTGGTTGCTTCCCCTGAATTGGAAATTTTAAGGAAATTTTGCTGTTTTTGGTTATTATCATGAATATTATTATAGGTAGAGATAAACTGTAAACAGCAAAAATGTTCAGCAAAGTAAGACCTAAAAATAAGTCAACATGACTGAAATGGTCAGTTGACCCCTTTAGGAGTTATTGCCCTTTATAGTCAATTTTTAACCATTTTTCATAAATCTTAGTTATCTTTTACAAAAATCTTCTCCTCTGAAACTACTGGGCCAAATTGAACTAAACTTGGCCACAACCATCATTGGGGTATCTAGTTTGAAAATTTTGTCCGGTGACCTGGCCAACCAACCAAAATGGCTGCTGTTACTTAAAATAGAACATAGGGGTCAAATGCAGTTTTTGGCTTATATCTCAAAAACTAAAGCATTTAAAGCAAATCTGACGGAGTAAAAATGTTCATTAGGTCAAGATCTATCAGCCCTGAAATTTTCAGATGAATCAAACAACCCATTGTTGGGTTGCTGCCACTTAATTGGTAATTTTAAGGAAATTTTGCAGATTTTGGTCATTATCTTGAATATTATTATAGATAAAGATAAACTGTAAACAGCAAAAATGATCAGCAAAGTAAGATCTACAAATAAGTTAATATGACCAAAATTGTCAATTGACCCCTTAAGGGGTTATTGTCCTTTAATGACAATTTTTCACAATTTGTTCATCATATTTGCTAACTTTAAAAAATCTTCTTCTCTAAAACTACTCAACCAAATTCAACCAAACTTCATTTGAATGATCAGTAGGGTGTATAAAATAAAGTTTGTGTTTTATTTTCTATTTCGTCAAAAAACATGGCTGAAGGCATTGTTTACCAGGTGAGCGATTCAGGCTCTTGAGAGCCTCTTGTTAATTTATCTAGTTACAGAGGGTTTTTTCACCATTGGGTACCACCATTTAAATTGTGAAAAGTTTTAGTTTAAACATATTTATTTATAGTGGATTGGGAAACAAGTTTTGCAACTTATATTAATCCCTTTCCACTTTGCGGGTGCAAGTGCTGCCTTGTAGCGGCATTAGCCTACTCTTTTTCGAAATCTACAACGGTGATTTTAACGTGCAAGAGATATGGCTCTCTCCTAACATGGGTCAGCCATTTATCGTCCCCTTCCGACGAACTATCATCGTTTCCTCAAGACCATACTCGCAGATGGATGGCTGAAAATTGAGTTCCTGAAATTTTCATCCCAAACGGGAATCGAAGTTTTAAAGATCTGTTTTAGTATGTGTTTATATACCCAGTCCATATTTTGGTAGAATCAATATTGAAAAGAAGATATATAATTTTTTGTTGTTACAGTTAATCAGTTATCACATATATATAAGAAAATTCTTGGACAAAAAAATAAGTTGAATGGATTATCAACAATCAATAAACAATGATTTCAAGATTTGAACAACAGAAAATTTATCTACTACTTGGTAAAAATTGATAATTGGTAATTTTGATATGAGAGAGTAGGCATTTTTAATATTGATTTGTTCTATTTTAAATGGTCTTATTATTTAGATTAGACACACAAAGTGCTACCCTTTATAGTACTACATGTATATAGATGGAAACATTTTTACAGCTTATTATACAGTATTAGTTTTGCTCAATGTTGAAGACTTATGGTAATCTGTTATTTGTTCACTTCTTTGTCTTCTGGTCTTCATGGATTGTTTTCTAGATGGAAACTATACCACATCTTTTGGTTTGTTATTCCATAGTTATTGTTAGATATGGTTGTACATAAAGTAGTATATTATTTTATATTATACATTTTATAATCATTTAATAATCAAAGCAATACAGTATTACCAATGCAATTTATTATGTGTCTGTTATACTGCATTATTTATAACTCTTATATTGATATTAAACATATCTTGGGAAGAGGTTGTGATTATTTTACAGTGCCACATTTTTTTTCAGACCTTTATATAAGACATCATTTAGAGTCATGTATCTGCAATTTCAACTTTTAATTGCCTAAATGACAGACATTTTTGTTTTCAAAATTTACTATCAGAAAAATGTTGTAGAATCTTTTTGTAAATTTTGTTGTTGTTTTTTTAATGTTGATGACACACTATTTTAAATCAGTAAGAAAATTTACATTATTATTAGATCAAGTACTTCTGATTTGTAACAATTAGATTAATTAGATACAGATTAAATGAATTATAAGTCGTACATACTTTCTGACAAACCTGGATGCAAATACCCTTTTTAAGGTGATACCTAACACTACAGGGAGATAACTATGTAAAATCAGCTAAACGTTTTAATTACGTTGTGTTGTTAATGGAATATTAAACATCTCAATGATCAAAATTAGTGTTTGTCAAACTGCTATATAACCAGTGTAATTTTCTGATAAATTGGTTGATTCAATTTTTTGGAAATTTTTATATTTTTGTCAAAGGGTCAAAGTAAATATTTTGTCAAAATTTTATGAAAATTAAACGAGCCAAATAAATTTTAGTCAAGGTGTTGGGTACCACCTTAAGGCAGAAATAATCATACAGCGCAAAAAATATTATTTGTGTCAATCTGAATAGTTTCGATAGAGTCAATGAAGTGGATACCTTAGTATGCTAAGTTGTCAAATGACTATGCGGCATGGGCTATGCTCATTGTTGGAGGCCGTACGGTGACCTATAGTTGTTAATGTCTGTGTCATTTTGGTCTCTTGTGGACAGTTGTCTCATTGGCAATCATACCACATCTTCTTTTTTATAAATTATGCAAATAAATGCAACTCTCAAATACTAAGCAAAATTGACAACAACACTTAAAATTTCCTGCAAATCACCATCCTTTAAATGTTGAATAATATGAATTATGATTGACAAACATACTTTAACCCATTTGTTTATTAATGTCAACAATCTGTATTTCTCTTGAAATCCATTGTAATCACCTTCTTGTAAATTTTTACTTTTATTTGTATAAAGATCTATAAAGTAGACACCATACAGGAGTTTCTTAAGCAGCTTAAAATGGTAACATCAATTTCACAGCCTGCTATGAAGATGTTGTATCTTCACAAATACTTACAGAAAACAATTATGCCATATCTACACAAACAGGAGGGTGCAATTAGGTGCTACAGAAAAGTGTTACAAATCCCTGCTCTGACTATAAGTTTTTTAAAACAACCTTGACTGGGTATATTTATTGGCTACTGTGGATGTATTGTTAATCATGGGTAACCAAATTTTGTTGATTTCGTGGGTATAGGATAACCTCGAATTTAAATATTCAAATAAGAACATATGTTTTCTAGAGGATCGATCATTATTTGTAAAGAACAAAATCGTAGTTATCTGTCTCGGTTATTTTAATCAAAATCCCTAAAAAGAAAAAAATCAGAAGATGTTGTATGCCTGCCAATGAGACAACTATACTCAAGAGACTTAATGATGTACATATAATCAACTATTCATCTCCATTTGGCCTTCAACAATGAGCAAATTTCGTACCACATAATAAACTTTGTTTGGTTTAATATTAATTTATAAGTACAGTCTTTTGGTATGTATTGTGCACATTTGTGTATAATGCACACACCCCTTTATGGCTAAAGAATTAAGAGAAAAAAAGTCAATTTAGAACCAAAAGGAAAAGATATTTAATTACCTGTATTACTGTGGATTTCCCTTTATTTTTTTCAATGACAGTAAGATAATAGACATTCCGGAATAATATATTTGTTTAATCAAATTGTTATTCATAAGAACTTCAGGAAAACTGTTCAAGTTTAAAAGGTGGCCAGCTGAGCAGCAATCCTTAAAAAAAACTTCATAAAAAATCAAGTGATTGAGCAACAGTTACCCCACCAAACATTCCAGAGGGAGAACTCAGGTGATCCTGAATGTGAAACAGTTTCAGCTCTATACTGATGCACCTGTCTTTATACTAATCCCAATTAAATATTTGTTAATAATAATTAGTCATATTTGAGATAAGTATAAGACTTGAGATTAATTAAAATTTAACATTGAGAACCCTAATGATTGATGATTCCAAAGCTTCATTTAATGCATCAACCATCAATCAACTAGGAACCCCAAGCCCTCGAATATCAACACACCCATAGCCAGGAGGTTTGGATGACCCTCTAAAATACTATGACAGGCTATTCAAGATAGGACCAGGAACAACTTTGAACATCTGATCTTGAAGTCAATTATCTTAAAAAAATCCACGAAGAATAGTGTTACTTAGAGTTACATATCATTACTCAAATTATTCAACATAGAAATGGAAAATTCACAAAGGAAAATAATAGCTTTAACCCCATTCTTGTAAATTTTTGTTCTCAACTAACCATCTGTGTCAAGTATGGATAAAAGCACTGGCCATTTATATGTATTTGCTTAGCTAAAAACTAATAATTAAAGTTGTGAAAACTGTGCAATAAAATAAATCTGGGTTTAAAAAAGTATTTCAAGAAATCTGAAGTGAATTTTGTTTTTATCACTTATATAAACTTATATAATTTGTCTGATATACATTATCATATAAGCAGTGAATGCATGGAGCCTCTTGTTCTAATAAATTAAGAATACAAAGTTACTTAGAATCATCACCAATTTAAGACAATTTTATCAACCCCTACAAAATCTTAATTTTTAAACAAAATGTTTTAAAGAATTTAGTCCTGGATACTACTGAAATATTGTAAGTAAACTATAAATAGAATACATTTATTAACAGATGCATTCATGTGTAATATATTTGGGAATATGTTATGGCTTTAAATGTCATTATATAGGACATTGAAGGCAGATCTATGTTTTCTACAGTTTGACATTAGATTGTGCTGCAGAAGTGTGAAAACAACATGACGTACTATAGCTATAACAGAAGAAAATTGCAGAATTGTGTATTATGATTTCATTGATTATAGATATATATAGTTTAAAAGTACCATTAGTTTGCAGGTATGTTACAATTACTGTGTTAATGAAAAACAACTCTACAAAATACATTTTTTTTATTACAGTCTTTGATAGTATTACATGTACAAGTTTCACAACATATTTAACATATACTATTTACACTAAAAGGATAAAGGATTAAATGTATTAGGTATGAAAGGATAGAATGTAGTTGACAGTTCATTTAATATTGTATTTTAGTATTTACTCAAATGCATGAGGGTCTAGCTGTTTGGAGGTTATTCATTTTTTTTGCCATATATTTTCTATATTCTTTCTTTTATCTTCTATAATTATCTTTTATATATTTTTCAAGACATCATTGCAATTATTAACTTGTTATTTTCTCATTAACATGCTTCATGTGCTTTAATCACAATTGTACTTCATAATTCTATTTCAAGAGACAACATTAAGTAAGAGCGATGGGTACTATAACATGGACGTTTGTAGTTGGTACCGTTACCTTGGTGATGACATACATTGGAATAAGGCTGTACAGATATTTGAAATGGCTGAGATATGTCCATAAAACTTTATCCAAATTACCCGGTCCAAAACCACACTGGTTATTTGGAAATATTTTCCAGGTAATTTATAAACAATTCAGGATAATAATATATATATATATATATATCATACATTTTGAAATGTCATCTCTTAAATTTGTCTTTTGTTATTAAAAAAAAAGGATAATAGCTATAAGTAGTAGCATGTTGCTTTGTAATCATGTAAAAAAATATACTTTTGTTGGCAGGCAGGAAACCAATATCGTTCATTATAGCGTTCATTATTTTAGGTATATGTCATTTAGGCAGCAAATCAATCAGATAATTTAGGAAAAAGGGGGAGGGGTCATGGGTTTTAACCTTCTTTTAAAAACATTTGGATGTGCCCCCGCAATTAAAGCATAGTTATAATTAGAGTAAAATTTTGTTGGTCTCTTCTTGATTCCTTGCATTTTGGGTTGAGACACAATTCAATTTATAGAGTCAACTTCATGTTTCATTTTTTGTGTTTTGCAGATAGGAAATTTTAGTGAATTCCATTATAAATGTCATGAAGAATTCATTGTGCAGAAAAAAGTGAAGATATATGTGTTTTGGTTGTCAACATTCTTTCCAACTGTGATGCTGGCACATCCAGATACCATCAAAGAAGTCATGAGGTCTAATTCACCAAAGCCTACGGTAGGACCAGGGTATCCATTCCTTGTACCATGGCTAGGTATAAAAATATTTCAGATCCTTTCAATAGTATTGTTTTTTCAAGTGTTCTGTACAGGTGGATTCATTATTTTTCGTGGGTTACCATTTTTTGTGGATTTTATGGGTATTGATAAACCACAAAGGAGTAGGTCTGGTAAGGGCCGATTTTGGCCTAAAATTTCAGGTTTATTTAACGAATGTTTTTGGACACTTTTTAAACACTTAAGTGTCTATTTCAATTGATTCGATTAGTTTATGTGAAAGATTTTTACTGATTTAGTCATAAAAAACGCTCTGATTCAAGCTTAAATATGAAAAATCTATCAAATATGCAAAAAAACGTCACTTTTCAGATGGTTTTTGTTAAAAATGAAAGTGGCCGCATCCTTGTTCATCCTCAACCTTTATATATGTTTTGTATTATCATCAAATACTTACATTTCAATATTATGAATGAACACGAATGCGGCCAATTTCATTTTTACACCGTCTAAAAATTAACCTAAATGCTAAAAGTTTGAAGAGTTCAGTAATTTAGCATGACTTAATGATGCTAGAACGCGATATCTGTGCATTGTATTGTCAAAAAAACAGCTCATATTTATGAAGCAGAAGCATTTTACTTTCCAAAATATAGCTTAAAGATAACATTTTCACAATTTTCTAAAACTGCCATATTTTGGGGCCAAAAAGGGGTCTTACTGAACCTACTCCTTTTCATGTTTTTAACAAATCACGAACTTTCTATTGGTTTGAATCCAGACTTTCACTTACCGCTATATCAAATATCATTGTTAGGAAAATACTTTTTTTAGTATCAGCTAAAATAAATGAATCTACAGTACCTTAAGGGAAAAAGGTGATATGGGGTGACAAACTTAATGAGATCGATGGAAAGAGGCTCTGGACAGGGAATTTTGAATATTTTTATTTTTTAATTTCTTTACATTTTTTGTTCTACTAAACATGCTTTCAAATATGTTTTGCCTATTTTGGCGTTAATATTGATTCACTTATAGGGTCTTTGCATCGGAACTAAACACATTTATTAAAAAACCAGTTGTTGGCATGACACGGGTTATGTTCTTCTCATATATGTTATGATGGTATGATACTAAACCCCTAACGGGAAGGATTGTGCCTGATATTCATATGATGAAATCATAATCTTTCAATCAGTTTAATTGAAGTCTGGAGCTGGCATGTCAGTTAACTGCTAGTAGTCTGTTGTTATTTATGTATTATTGTCATTTTGTTTATTTTCTTTGGTTACATCTTCTGACATCAGACTCAGACTTCTCTTGAATTGAATTTTAAATGTGCGTATTGTTATGCATTTACTTTTCTACATTGGCTAGAGGTATAGGGGGAGGGTTGAGATCTCATAAACATGTTTAACCCCGCCGCATTTTTGTGCCTGTCCCAAGTCAGGAGCCTCTGGCCTTTGTTAGTCTTGTATTTTTTTAATTTTAGCTTCTTGTGTACAATTTGGAAATTAGTATGGCGTTCATTATCACTGAACTAGTATATATTTGTTTAGGGGCCAGCTGAAGGACGCCTCCGGGTGCGGGAATGTCTCGCTACATTGAAGACCTGTTAGTGACCTTCTGCTGTTGTTCTTTGTATGGTCGGGTTGTTGTCTCTTTGACACATTCCCCATTTCCATTCTCAATTTTATTTGGTCTTTTCAATTGAATATTCTTTATAATTTGGCATCTAATAATTTTTATTCGATATTCTCGGCCAAATTTTTCTCTATATCTTCAATTTTTCACCCATTGTTCTTGATTCTAAAAACCCCATATAGACCCCCATCTAACAATACAACATGTACAATTTTATGTAAAAATGATAAAGTTTGATTATTATGAAATTCTTTTAATGTGTTCATTTCAGGGGGAGATAATTTAAGGAAATGTGAATCAGTTTTATTTTTTAATAGTATTTTGCAATATATCAAGAAAACAAGAGCTGGTACCTCCATTTTTATTTTATTTTCTAAAATAAATTAGTTTCATAAAATAATATTAATACCTTAGCTATATTAAATACATTTTTGTTTATGATTGTCTTGCATTAAAAACATATTTAATTATCTCCCCCTGAATTAAACATATTAGTTATCTCCCCCTGAATTAAACATATTAAATTATCTCCCCCTGAATTAAACATATTAATTATCTCCCCCTGAATTAAACATATTAATTTAAATGATACATTCTTAGGTTAAATCAAAGATACTTGTGTCTATATAAATAAAGCAATACATGTACTTGTTCATTCCTTAAGTTTAGTATAGAAATATTGAATTTCTAAGATTATATAATTGAATTCTTTGTAACACATCAAAATTTGACATATCTTACGAAATGTAAAAGATATTGACAAATATAGAATGAAATTCAAAACAGTGTAGCTGTGGCCATTGGTTGACACATTAAAATCATCCATTGACTGGGACAATTTAGGTGAACGTTTGTATGTAACGACCAATGCTCACTATGTACTTTTTAAAGACATTTAAACTATGGGGTCACCAAAGGTTCTCAACACCTAAATAAAGTAATTCGAAAAATTAATCAGAAATAACACGATATTTTGATTTATATCAATTATATAAATCAAAACACAAAGGTTATTCCTGATTAATTTTTCGAATTATTTTATAATTAAAGGCGTTAAGAAACCTTTGGTGACCCCACAGTTTAAATGTCTATCGTAGGTACGTCGTGAACAGTGGTCGTTACAGACAAACGTTCACGTAAATTGTCCCAGTCAATGGATGATTTTAATGTGTCAATCAATGGCCACAGCTACACTGTTTTAAATTTCATTCTACTTCAGATTTATATTATTTTGTAAAATGAAAGAATAGACTGGCATTGCAAATTTCAATAGAAATACTGGAGTGAAATTTTTACTAATAGTTTTGACATTGCAACAGGGAACAATGATTGTGTTGAGCAAAGACAATTTATGAAACTATCAGGACTTTCTTTATCTAATGTTCATTTTAACAGAAAACTTAAGATTGACAGAATTCCTCGAGAAGCATTTATATCAGATATATAAAACTGAAATTGGAAATGGGGAATGTGTCAAAGAGACAACTACTGACCAAAAAGTAGAAAATCCAGCATGGGGAGGCAAGCTTCAGCTTCAGAAAACATTCTTTTAAGAAAATGCATAAAGTATAAAGATAAATCTATTCTATTATCTTCATTGCTGCATTATTATCAGAGTAAAATGAAAAATTTGTACATTTCTTCTTTCATTTAGTCCTACAGATTGTTTTCATTTTTCATTCCTATTCATTTTATAGGTCAAAGTCTTCTATTATCAAATGGAGCTAAATGGGAGAGAAATCGTCGATTGTTGACGCCAGCATTCCACTTCAGTATATTGACAGGGTATTTTAAGATTTACAACGAAGTCACAGATGTATTAATGGTGAGTAAAACATGAATGACTTTCTTCAATACTGTGGATTCATTATTATTTGTTGGATACCAATTTTTCGTGGGTTTCGTAGATACAGGTGAACCACAAAATCAACTGTTCAATACAACTGTTTTAATAGGCTTTGTATACAGATATTGTCAAAACCACGAAATCAAGTTTTCAGCAATCTACGAAAATTAATACCCTAGAAAATAAATGAATTCCCAGTATTCCATTATTAAATAGAATTAATGATTTAACCAATAAAAATAAAAAAAAGATGTGGTATAATTTTCCACATAGTCATTTATAAAAGGCCCTATTTAATGAAAAATATAAAACAATTCAAGTAAGATAACTAACAGCCTAATTGATGCAAACATAATGTCTAGTAAATGAATGATAAGCTTTTTAATAAAAGTAGTTTCAATTGAATCTCTGATACGATATAGGAGTTTAAGTAAAGATTTGAGGAATTTTAGAAAATATTACTGTTGAGAAATAAACATAGGAGAAGCTGTTCCTATCTAGTTTTATCATGTTGATAAAGTAGTACATTTGTTAAATATAAGAAGATTTTCAAGGTACTATTATTATGCTTATTCAAATCAAACATGCTGAAGTATACAATCGAAAAACAAAAAAAAAACAAATATAAAATCCTTACTGATTTGATCACATAGCTTCCACATAATTCTTTTGAACACATTTATTTTAGGATAAATTGTCAACTATGTGTGAAAAGAGAAAATACATAGATATATTCAAACCAGCTAGCATGGCTACATTAGACACTCTACTTCAGTGTGCCTTGGGATATAAGGGAGATGTACAACAAGTTGGGTATGTAAAATATTTTGTTAATAATTCTATAAAATTGTAGTACGTATATGATATTACTTTTCATCTTCAATTGATCAAAAATTGATAGAAAAAAAATATTCTTGTACAAAAGATATAGGAAGATGGGTTATGAGTGCCAATGTGACAACTCTCCATCAAAGTCTCAATTTTTAAAAGTAAACTATATAGCTATTATATGTCAAAGTACGGTCTTCAACATGGAGCCTAGGCTCATACTGAACAACAAGCTATATAGTGCCCCAAAAATCATTTTAAACGATTCAAATAGGAAAACTACGGAAGCGTATTAGGGACATAGTAAAAATAAAATTGACAGTGAACTTTTTTTTCAAAGTCGATAGCCGTAGAAAAGGAGTCTAAAAACGAGAAACAAGAAACACTTGTGTTTTAAATACACTAATAAACAACAATCACTGAACAACAGGCTTCTGACTTATGACAAGTGCATAAAAAGTTAGCAGGTTTAACGTAATAGTTGCTTCCTTATTTACAGAGAACACCATCCATATGTAATAGCAGTGAATCGACTTGGTTTTCACATTCAGGAAAGATGTTTGTGAGTATTATCAATTAATATAACTATACAAAATTCTTTGGAAGATGTTGTCTTTTTTCTTTCTGAAAATAAAGGGCAATATTTTATAATTTAATATTTCTATCAAGAAATTAAGATTGAAACAATAAAATAAAAAAATTAATTCAATGGAATCCAATTGTAATGAATATTTCATTGAGAATTTTTAAATTCTTTGATTTACCATTAAAAACCTTGTATTAGACTTTGTGGTTTTGATTAACTGTCGTGAGTACAGATTGGGGAGGGGGTTCTTCACTCCTGTACTCCATCAACATACCAAAATTGAATGAAAACAATGAATAAAAGAACTTTCATTTCTAGAGACTTCGTTTTCTTTTAGGGCAAAGATATATAAAACAGTTTTTATGCCCCATTGATGGGCATTATGTTTTCTGGTCTGTGTGTCCGTCTGTTTGTTTGTTCGTTAGTCCATCTGTTGGTCCGTTCGTCCTGCTTCAGGTTTTTAATCGAGGTAGGTTAAAGTTTTTGGTCAAGGTAGTTTTTGATGAAGTGGAAGTCTAATCAACTTGAAACTTAGTATACATGTTCCCTATGATATGATCTTTCTAATTTTAATGCCAAATTAGAGATTCTACCCCATTTTCACGGTCCACTGAACATAGAAAATGATAGTGTGGATGGGGCATTCGTGTACGGTACTTAGGACCAATCTTTTTGCATATCTATTATGTACATGTTTAACTTTAATGAATATTTTGGTTAGATATATTCACCACTACCCAGAGTTCATATACAGATACCTTACAGCCAATGGCAGAGAATTCTTCAAACTTTGTGATTATGTTCATAAATTCTCAAAAGATATCATCTCTACAAGAAGAAAAGAACTGGTAGGTACTCTCATTGGGGTATTTGGAGGATAAATGTTAATACAAAATCAAATGTTTAACGATGAATATTTTTTAAAGGTTTGTTCATGCAGGCTTTGGCAGAACCATGAACACAAATATCAACACTATAAAAAAATTCCTAAATCAAAGAAAATTGATGAAAATAAATAAATCCACAGTATACATAGTTAAAAAAAAACATTTCTTTTAAATTTCAAAATTAGCAAAGCTAGGGTTTATTTGTCTATTACAATTTCTACATGATTTAATAAAGAAAAACATTTTTTTTTGGCAGGGGAGATAATTGAAACTATTAGATACTAAATAAAAGTATGATGTTATATTATAAGTTATATGGTTCGCTACTGACCCCATACGGATCCATAGAGGGTGAGGCCGGAGGATCCGTAGGGGGTCAGTAGTTAACCGTATAACGAATTTATCGGACGCTGGACTTTTTCTGCGGCGTTTTGTTGAAAAATAAACAATGAAACACAACAACATTAATAGATGACGTCGCCATTAACGCGTCATGAACCCCATATGAAACTTACTAACCCCATACGGTCTCATAGGGGGTCACCACGTGACGGCATTTAACCAATCACAACGTAATAATTCATCTGTGGTCTGATAAAATGCAATATTTTCTTTTGTCTTGATTTGACAGAACCTTATCATTGTATGTTTGATCAATTTGCATAGAAACTATTTTGACCTATTTTTTACTATGATTATCAACCTATGATAGATTTAAGATGAAAATCTAATATATTTTATAAATGATCATCTAAGAAAGCAAATTTAATGTATACTCAAACTGAAGATATGAATTCATGCAATTCTACTCTTCTTTTTAGATTGAAAATAAAGAAACAGAGAAGAAGAAACACTTGGATTTCCTGGATATATTAATAACAGCCAAAGATGACAATGGTGTCGGACTGACGGATGATGAAATCAGGGCAGAAGTCGATACCTTCCTTTTTGCTGGTAATTTTTTAACAAAAAAGTTCAACTTATATTGAATTTAGTATTGCCGGTAACCACCAATTGTTTGCCTGTTGTATATATGTAAATTAATATTCCCATATGCTGCCATTCTGTGTGATCTACCTAAAGTTTTAAGTTGAAGAAAACTTAACTTTTGATAGATTTGTGATTGTCATTTCTATTCTTCTCAACGATTATTTCTGATTGAATATGATTACTAGTAGCTAAGATATGTCTTCCATTTCATGTTGAGTCATGTGCAAGGAAAAGAGTTTGCCAGTATATCTTATGTAATAAAATTAAAAAAACTAAAGTAAAGAGAAACTGTTCACTATGCCATTAACAAATATGATTTAAAGGAGAAGCGGGGTATACATTAATGATACAGAAACCCAACCAAAAAAATAACCGAAAGACATCTGAAGGGCAACAAAGTCTTCAACAACAAACAGATGTCTTAACAATATCATAGTCAACCTCAAAATCGTCCAGAGTCGATAAAACTTGTGATTTATTTTTAAGCATTTAATTATTTCTTTGTGTTTGATATCTAGATCCTTATAGAAGTAGAAGTTATAAAACTCAGATCTTAACTATATTTTGCATACCGCTTTATATGGAAGAGTTTATGTTCTAGGTCATGACACAACATCTTGTGTGCTTAGTTGGAGTATGTATTGTTTGGGTAAATTCAAAGCTATCCAGGACAAAGTTTATCAGGAAATTAAACAGGTCATTGGCAGCAAAAATACTGTTGACAGGTAAAATTATATTTTATTTTAGTTCTCTTTCTATAAAGTTGCATAAAAATACCTGTACCTTTGATTACAAAGCATGTCATTTTGTTCACAATTTGTAGCTTGAAAACAAGTTTTACATGGTGACTGAATTTATTTTTTTTATAATTTATTAGATATAGTATTAGAAAATTACATTTTTGCAAATGAATATAAAATTATGTCATCATATAGTTATACACCTACTGTGGATTATTTATTTTTGAGCGTACCATTTTTCGTTGATTGAGGAAGACTATAGCTAGAGGTATAGGGGGAGGGTTGAGATCTCATAAACATGTTTAACCCCGCCGCAATTTTGCGCCTGTCCCAAGTCAGGAGCCTCTGGCCTTTGTTAGTCTTGTATGATTTTAAATTTTAGTTTCTTGTGTATAATTCGGAGTTTAGTATGACGTCCATTATCACTGTACTATTATGCATATTTTAGGGGCCAGCTGAAGGACACCTACGGGTGCGGGAATTCTCGCTACATTGAAGACCCATTGGTTGCCTTCGGCTGTTGTTTGCTCTATGGTCGGGTGGTTGTCGCTTTGACATATTCACCATTTCCTTTCTCGATTTTATTGTAATTTTGTGGATATTTGATTTCATGGTTTTACCAAAGTCTGAATATATTCTTATAGAAAAATCATTTAAGGTACCTTCACTAAAATAAATTTGGCTCCTTTAATTTTCACAAAATTTTAACAAAGTATTTACTTTGACCCTCTAACAAAAATGTAAAAATTTCAAAAAATTTGAACCAACCGTTTTATCAGGAAAATTACACTGGTTATATAGCAGTTTGACCAACCCTTATTTTGATCATTGAGAAGCTTAATATTCCATAAACAACACAAAGTAATTAAAACGTTTAGCTGATTTTACAGAGTTATTTCCCTGTAGTGTTAGGTACCACATTAATTCATCTTACAATGAAATATGGGATTTTCAGGTTACCATGAAATCCACTAAAATTGGTATCAAATGAATAATAATGAATCCTCAGTATACAAGTTATCAGTTAAAAAAAAAATTTCATTGGAATTATTTTTGTAATAAAAGCTCTATTATCATAAACATTCTTTCTAAAATATTATTTTTAAGTCTACAGTTCTTTTATTTTATTTAGTGAAGATCTATCAAATTTGAGATACTTGACGTGTTTCCTAAAGGAAGTAATGAGATTACATTCACCTGTATCCATAGTCAACAGAATGCTAGATCAACCTGTTGTTACCAATGGTGTAGAGATACCTGCTGGAATATTAATAGATCTGGGTATTTACCATGCTCAAAATCATCCTGATGTCTGGCAAAATCCTACAGTAGGTCTTACAATATACAGAACATATTTTTTTAGCCTTCCCTGGTTTTCTTACTACCATGTAATCTCTTAGTTTGTAAAAACATCTTCCTTTTAATCTTTACATAAAGTAGTGTAATTATTACAAATGTGTAAATTCTAATTCCATGAGAGCATAGTTTGAATTTTATATACATTTTTAAAAGTACATGTAAACTGCTTCATAATTTGAACATGATTTTTAGATGAGCAGAAATGATGTTCCTACATAAAGATTAAAAATAAATGGTGGTGCAAATCTGAGAACAGCTGAGTCTTAATGTTTCTGTAAGGCTGTTCATTATATTTAATTACACTAATACAATTTGTTAATTTAAATTGGTCCTTTTCTTATTGTTGTTAATGTGTATAAAAAATCAGATAATTTTATTATGTGACAGTAATGATAGCAAATAATGAAAAACAAAAGGTTATATTGTGATCACAGCTTTGTTTATTTTCATTTCTAGGAGTTTAGACCAGAGAGATTTGAGGGAGACAAACATCATGAAATGGATCCATATAGCTTTACTCCATTTTCAGCTGGACCAAGGTAAATATTTATCTGACCTTGATATGGGAGATAACTCATTACTGGTAATTAATTTATACCTTTTTCTTCAAACTTTTTTCTTTTGGGAACAAGTTAATAAAAACTGCTTCTGTAATAAACCATGAGATTTGAGGGAAAAAGCACTATTGGAAAGATCTGTATAATAAGACATGTTTTGAGAAAAGGTGCCAAGTTATAAATGAGTTGTCTCCCATATCAATAAGGATAATCTCCCAAATTCACATCAGATCCTTGAACTTTAACTTCATTATTTGTTGGCTCCAGTAAGATATGTATCATCTCCAATATATACTGCATAAACCCCTGACTTAGATCAAGTGAATCTTACCCTGATTTTCAGCTCTTTCTTTCTCCAATACTAATCAGAGAAAGAAGAGCTTAAAACACAATACTTACTTGCCATGAAATTCTAAGCTAATAAAAAAATATTATAATTCCAATTTTTATCTTCAAAAACCATCATGAAAGTTTTCTAAAACTTCAGTTGATTCAAGTGAAATATGAGTTATCTGCCATGTAAAGCAGAGATATTTGTGCAAAATACTCCTTATTTGACATCTCCTTATAGTTGTGCTCCTATTTCTATGGTTAAAAGGTAAATATGAGTTAACTATTTAATAAACCAAAGAGATATGAGGGATGCAGCTTTATGAGATGGATCCATATAGTTTGACCAAATATTTTTATTCAATAATGAGTTATCTCCCATATCAAGTATGGGATATATTGAGTTCTACACCAGGTTTTTTTTTTGTGACCAAGGTAAAATTCAATGCATTGGGATGTTGAGGAGAGAAATTTGAAAGCAAAAAATTTAAGAGCTTAGTCACACAATATTAAAAAAAAAAAAACAATCACACTAACTGTAGTCTGTACTCAAGGGAAATGTTCTTCCATTGGACTAAATATAAATTTCACATACTATAAATATTACATTTAATTGAGCACACAATTACCAGTACACCCTCATAAAGAATATACATGCAATATTTACCACTAATACTAAGCAAACATCAAATAAGCAATGCATTTCTCATCATTTCTTCATGATTAATTTGGAAGAATATAATTATATTTTATATATGACGATTTAATTAATGTAATTTTACTTTTCAGAAACTGTATTGGGATGAATTTTGCACAGAATGAAGAAAAAGTGATGATTGCAAGAATAATCAAAAGGTATGATTAAATTGTATTTTAACAGTTAGGCAAATAAAAACCTACCACTTTCAAAATTCAAACTTAGTTAAAATAGTTAGAAAACTGTATTTAAAGTATTTTAATGTTTTTTGTTTGTTTGTTTCTGATATGGATAAGTGCTTAGTTATGCTTTGAGTCAAAATATAATAAATACAAATAATTCATCATAGATACAAGGATTAAAGTTTTGTACGCCAATTCAAGTAAGAAGTTGAAATAATTGATAGGTTACATTAATTTGTACCTTTTTTACATTACATAAAGTTTAATTGCCCAAAATAACGGATTAAGATACATTCTGTAATGTGTAATTTTAGATCATGAATTATATAAGTATTTTTGTTTTTAACAGATTTGAAGTATCACTAGATCCATATCATGTTGTTGAACCTTTCATGGAGGTTGTTTTGAGAGCAAAAACTGGTATCATGGTGAACTTCAAAGAAAGAGACTTGTGAAAGACTTTTCAAGATTTTTCTAAAACAGAATTTAGACAATTTCTTATGAATATTATCATTTTTTGAAGCTATAGAATTACCAGGACTTGAACATATTAATGCAAGAATCACATTATCAAGGAGTAAAGAGAGATGTTTACCTAAAATTATTTCAAATAATGTTTTTAAAAATCCATCAACAAGGGAGATAAGTCATGGAAAAAAGTGTTTTATAAATTAATATATAGATTTTAGAACAGAAGATACCATAAAAGAAGATTATTCATTCATTTTTAATGATATATACTATTTTTATGCGACCGCAAAAATTGAAAATGTTTTGGTCGTATATTGGAATTCATCAAAAAATGAATCATTGGGGTTCTTTGATATGCCGAATCTAACCTTGTATTTAGATTCTTAATATTTGGTCCTGTTTTCAAGTTGGTCTACATTAAGGTCCAAAGGGTCCAAAATTAATCTTAGTTTGATTTTAACAAAAATCAAATTCTTTGGGTTCTTTGATATGCTGAAATTAAATATGTACTTAGATTTTTGATTATGGGCCCAGTTTTCAAGTTGGTCCGAATCAGGGTCCCAAATTAAAATTTGTTAGATTTCAACAAAAATTGAATTCTTGGGATTCTTTGATATGTTGAATCTAACCATGTATTTAGATTTTTAATATTTGGGCCTGTTTATCAAATTGGTCCACATTGAGGTCTAAAGGGTCTAATATATAGGAAACGGATTAATATAAGCTAAGAGCTTGTTTCTGGATCCTATTAATTATTTCACTTGTATTATTATGTAAATGCCTATGTATGTACCTGAATATAATTAATAAAATATGTTTACACTAAAGGGTCTAAAATTGAACATTATTTGATTTCATAAAAAATTGAATTCTTGGGCCTTCTTTTACTTTAGGGGTCCCAACCCATATAGAGCTATACTAAACTATCCCTAACCCCAAACCTTACCCTAACTGATTCCTAAACCTAGCACTAGCTCTAACCCTAAAACCTAACCCTAACCTAAAACATCTAACCTAACTATAACCATGAAAGAAGTCAATCTCTAAAGTTTAAGGACCCTTAAAGTAAAATTTTTAAGTTTTTGGGTTAAGTTTAAGTTTCTCAGACCACATTCAATCTGTGTCAGAAACCTATGTTGTATCAACTATTTAATCACAATCCAAATTCAGAGCTGTATCAAGCTTAAATGTTGTGTCCATACTTGCCCCAACTGTTCAGAGTTTGACCTCTGTGGTCGTATAAAGCTACGCCCTGCGGAGCATCTGGTTGTTTTTGTTGTGTGTATTCTCCAAGTTGTGTAGAAAGTTTCGAAATTGTTTTTATGATAGTTTGTTGCTTATCTGATGCATGGATTATGCTGGTTATAATGTTTTACTCACATGCTACAATTAGAATGTGCTATATTGGGAAGGATTTTGCTTTGTGCATGGAATTTGTTTGGTATAACATTTAAGGAGTTTTTCTCCTGTTCAACAAACCTTAAAATTCTATGATTTTAACATAAATGTAAGTACATGTATCAACTCCAAATTTATGAAACATCAACTTATTTCATAAATATCTCAATTTATAGATATGTACAGCAGAATATATGAAAAATAATGGTTACTATATCCTGGGAACAGTATATATATGTTCCTGCTATATCTTTATACCTTTCAACACTTAACATGTTTTATATTACAGCAATAATAATTAATGTTTTTATTTTTCAATGCAAGTTTCCTGATTATATTTTATGTCACAGTCAATGCAAGTAATATTTATATCTTATCAACACTATTTGAATATTAAAATGTTTATTGTTTATATTCATGTACATTTATTTGTTTTTGAATGTTTTATTTTTATAATTGTTACTGAGACTAGTTGTTGTGGTCTCAGTTTGGTGTAGTGTTTTATATATTATATATTGTCAGTATGTTTGTTAGATTCTTTGTTGATTTATACATTCTGGTTAATGTTGTTGTGATACAGTCACATCGACCTAATTTAAAGTCGATTTATATTTTTTTAAGGACATTTTTTGTGAAGTTACAGAATATTACTCTTAAACTCTTTTTTATTATACATTGAATGTACAAAATATATGAATCTCAATATCATAGTTAAATAAAAAAGATCTGATAAACATACATGTGAAGTTCTTTTCATATGAAAATGCAATGTCATTAAAAAGGATACTTTTTTTACATATTTATTTTATTTATTTAAGGAATGACTGTAATATTTTTTATATAGAATAGACTGACAAAATATTACATTTATTTCTTAATATAATTTAATTCTAAATTTCATTTTAAACCGGTGTAAATCATGAAAAAAACGTTGATGACATCATGGTCACACGACAAAATTGTGTCTATGATATGACAAACGTCAGCCAATCAGAAGACGTGTTACATCCAAAATTATTAGTTTATAATGGTCAGAGAAAACTACTATTGTCAAAATTACTGAAATAATAAAATGCATGAAAATAATACAAGAGTAAAAATTCTTACTTAGTTGTGATTGTTTAAGTGATTTTATAAATTTTGTTGAATATTGTAACATGATGTAAGTTTAAGAGAAAATAATAAAATTTGTAAAAAGTTATCATAAATTCTAAGCTAATATAATACCCTTAGATATCTAGTTTCTTGTGTCCATGATCATCTAGGAATTTGATGAAAGTCAGATCTCTGGTTCTCCCTGTGCAACTTTTCACAGCTGCATGAATATATAGATATATGAAGATGTGGTATAAGTGCCAATGAGACGACTCTCTATCTAATTCACAATTTATAAAAGTAAACCATTATAGGTCAAAGTACAGTCTTCAACACAAAGCCTTTTCTAGCACTGAACAGTAAGCTATAAAGGGCCTCAAAATGACTAGTGTAAACCATTCAAACTGGAAAACCAACGGTCCAATCTTTATTAAAAAAAAGGAGAAACACTTACGGGGTATGAACCTTATTAAACAAATGACAACTACTGACCATCAGATTCCTGATTGTTTACAAATTTTTGCCATTAAGTTTGTTCTAGTTTAATAGGTATGGTTTGCAATTCTATGTTTATTGCTTCTTTGTGTGTTATTCCTCTTCGAATACAGTGTAATAGAAATAATAGTATTGTCGATCTTTGAAGATTTATCTGGTACCAACTTTACAATGTCAATAAGAAATATTAAGAATAAAGTAATGAAGAGGCAAAACCCCAGAAAATTTAGACCTAAGGGAAAGACTATCACTTTAATCTCAGTCCTTGACAATGGTTGTTAGTGTCAGAGGATAAAACTTTTAACCTTATCTGTAATGTTCATATTTTGAATTTTTATGCCCCATTTATGTTCATCTGTTTGTCTGTCCCGCTTCAGGTTAAAGTTTTTGGTCGAGGTAGTTTTTGATGAAGTTGAAGTCCAATCAACTTGAAACTTAGTACACATGTCCTTTATGATATGATCTTTATAATTTTAATGCCCAATTAGAGATTTTCCCCAATTTTCAGTCCACTGAACAAAGAAAATGATAGTGCGGATGGGGCATCCGTGTACTGGGGACACATTTTTGTTTCCTGTGTTTTGATTCTTTCTTTGTACCTATTCTTTAATAGATCAAATGGATAAAAATCAGTTAAAATGTCAGGAAAAATGTTGTTTTTATGCTGTCTGTGCAGAGAATTTGGTTTGTAGCAAACAACAATTTTTGTTCTATGGAAAACAAGCTTATCACAGCACTTCAATAATTTATATATACACCAAAAATCAAGACTAGCAAATCAAAACCAGCAGCCGTATTGTGTTTAGTATTAAACTAGTGGCTCTCAAGAGCCTGTGTTGCTCACCTGTGTTTACTGATGCTTTGTAAATCATGTGAAATTAAAACATAATTAATAGTATTAGATATTAGATATTATCAAATAATATCATGATATCTAAGATAATAACCAAAAACTGCAAAATTTCCTTAAAATAACATATTCAGGGACAGCAACCCAACAGCGGGATGTTGGATTTGTCTGAAAATTTGTGGGCAGATAGATCTTAATTTGATGAACATACTTACCCCATGTCAGATTTGCTCTCTATGCTTTAGTTTCAGAGATTAAAGCCAAAAACTGCATTTTACCCTATGTTCTATTTTTGGCCATGTTGGCCATCTTGGTTGACAGGCAGGATCATCAGACACATTTTTTAAACTAGATACCCTAGTGATGATTGTGGCCAATATTGGTTAAATTTGGTCAAGGAGTGTCAGAGGAGAAGATTTGTGTAAAATTTAACAGACGACAACGATTGACGACAGACACCAAGTGATTTGGGCCAGGTGAGCTAAAAATAAAAACTGACATTTGATCATTTTTTTTATATGAAAAACATAAACATTAACCAAAAATATCACAAAAGATCATTCAATCTAAGTCAAACTTAACATAGTTAAATTGCAACATATAAATTAAGTCATGTAGAGAAACTTTTAAAATCTTCGTTTTTTGCTTGATGTAAAGGTCATTCTATTACCACCAGGTGGTGCAGTTACTCTTTCTTCAAGTTCTGATACTTGCTCTCTCAATAGACGAACCTCTCTTTCATACTCGTTTTTCATGTGTTGTAATTTCATTCTGAATATTTCCTGATTTGTTGATGAACCATGTGCTGTTGTACTTGGTATTTTTTGCCGTAGTTTAGCCAATTTACTCTCATATTCCATTGACACTCTAACGATCTCAGCTTCAGATTCCCTATTTGATGCTTGTAATTTTTCTTTCAGTTCTTCTACTTCTAAATTCTTTTTTCTTAATGCAATTTCATGACTCTCTTTCTCATTTTCTAATAAAATTTTCATTGAATTTCTAACCTCTTCTTTCTGTTTTTCATTGTCAATTTCTATTTCTTCTAAAATTCTTGTATGTTGTCTTTCTTTTTCATTCATTTTTAAATTTGAATCTTCAATATCAGATTTTAGCATTTCTAAATTAGCTTTAATCTCCCTGTTTTCTTCCTCAACGTCACAAATCCTATGTAAACTTTTATGAGTAGAATCCAGAACAGTTTGCAAATGGTCAATTTGATTCTCGAGCTCTTCATTTTTTGACGCAAGTTTTTGTTTATCATGAGAAAGTGCATTGACATCCTCCACTAGTTTTGATTTTTGCTTCATTAAACTTTCAGTAAAATATTGCCAGTCATCAAAAGATTTCTGAAATTCATCTAAATCATTACTACTTGCAAGTTTTCTTTTCACTGGCCCTGTCCAAGGTTCAGCTGGTTGTATTTTTTCCATTTTATCTGTAAAAAGAAAAATTAAATTGAAATTTTAATTGCCAGCTCATAAAAATGAAAGAATGAAGATACAATAGACATTCTAACCCATCAGTCATAGATATAAATAATTTACTGACAACACTATGGCAAAAAAGACCAAAAGACACAACATAGAAATGTTAAGACAGCAACACAAACCCCACCAAACCATATAAACAATGTTTATGTTCATGTAAAACTGTTTTCCTCTAATCCTTATACAAATTATCCTTTTCCTGACATATTGATTATTTTTATTCAATCAACGATTGATTTGTGTGATCTCAGGACCTGGTCAAAATTTGATTATGACTTCAAATTTGCTTACTTTTCTCTACTTGCTATTGAGACGTCATGACGTTAGGCGACCATGTCTAAATTAACTTCACATACAAAATGTAGAAAGAACATAATTTTTGCAGATCAATCAAAAAGAAGGACTGAGTTTGTCTAATGTCTGCATATTGTTTAAAATTCATCAGAGAAACAGATTCCACCACCAAAACATTTGCAATACAATACTAATCAAATCTCAACAACAAATCTTAATATTTAAAAATGAGTCTAAACAACCTGTGTCGCTCACCTTAATCTTCAACTACAACTATGACCACTTTATAGTAAAAGTCATCATTAAAAGGCAATAATTCTATCAAGAATTGACTAGCAATTACAGTCATGTTGACATATTTGAAGATCTTATTCACAAAATATTGGTAACAAGAATGTGTCCTCAGTACACGAATGCCCCACTCGCACTATCATTTTCTATGTTCAGTGGACCGTGAAATTGGGGTAAAATCTCTAATTTGGAATTAAAATTAGAAAGATCATATCATAGGGAACAAGTGTACCAAGTTTGAAGTCGATTGGACTTCAACTTCATCAAAAACTACCTCGACCAAAAACTTTAACCTGAAGCGGGACAGACGGACGAACGAACGAACGAACGGACGCACAGACCAGAAAACATAATGCCCCTCTACTATCGTAGGTGGGGCATAAAAATCATCATTAAAGGGCAATAACTCTAATGAGGAGTCAACAGAAGATTTCAGTTACCTAACTTATTTGTAGATCTTGTTTTGCTTATCATTTTTGCTATTAAAAATTCTGTCATTTATTGCATTAGTTAGTCCCCTTTCATGACATTATTAACTATTTATTTTCCAAGTTGCCCATTATTTGATAAATAGAAACTTTTAAATGAAAAAAATTATCAAGGAAATATCTGCAAGTAGGTCAGCAAAGAGCCTGTGTAGCTCACCTGTATAGATCTTCAACAATGACCACTTTATAGTAAAAGTCATCAATAAAGGGGAATAACTTTATTAAGAATTATTAAAAGTTCTAACAATTTCAGTCATATTATATATACCGGTATTTTAAGATCTCATCTGCAACATATTGGTAAAAAATTACATTTAAGGGCAATAACTCTAATGAGAAGTCAATAAATAGGCGATTTCAGAAGATATCTTCCACTTGACTTCTTTGCAGAACTTGTCTTGCTAAATACCATTTTTGCTATTTAAAGTTTCTTCCTTTTAAATGTATTGTATGAGTAAGCGTCCCCGTACATGACATATAAATGCAAAAATGGTCAAGAAAATATCTGCAAATAGGTCAGCTTATATTTTTTATAGGTAAATTTGTCCTAAAGGAGTGGTTGTCTTAAGGTAGCAAAGGTGTATCTTTCAATTGATTGTAAATACTGTAAAGTCAGAAATTATTGTGATGCTTTTACCATTGGGAAAATGATACAGGGTAATAATCGCAAAAATTTATACTCGAATTTTGAAATGTTTTATTTTTAAAAAGTAGACCTGATTTTTCTCAATATCACAAAAGTAAATTTGCCTTTTAATTCTAAAATGTCAGCGGGGCCGTCATCAGAAGACAGATGGTTTCCAAATAATAACTTTAGAAATCAATAAAATTTTAACTTTATTATTATCACTAAAAGGAAGGTTGGGATTGATTTTGGGGGTTATGGTCCTAAAGGTTCAGGAATTAGGGGCCCAAAGGGACCCAAAACTAGCATTTATCTATTTTATTTATCTAGTTTCAGGACAATAAGTTGTGTATAAGTATTTCAATTGCTCTGATATTGTACCAGAATGTTAAATATCATAAGTAGAAGGTAGGGATTTATTTTAAGGGTTATGGGGCAAACAGTCTAGGAATTAAAGGTCAAAAACTTACAAAGGGGCAAAAAACAAGCATTTTTCTAGTTTCAGGACAATAACTTGTGTGAAACTGTATGGTTCTCTATTACATTGTACTACAAGGTTCCATATAACAAAGGGAAGGCTGAGATTGAATTTGGGGTTAATTTCCCCAAAAATGTAGGAATAAGGGGCCAAAAAAGCCCCAAAAAGAAGCATTTTTCTAGTTTACAGACAATAAATTTTATGTTTAGTGTATGGATATCTCTGAAATTATACTATAAGGTTTCTTACTACAAAGGAAAGGCTGGAATTGCGTTTTGGATTCTTGCTCCAAGGGGGTTTCAATAAGTTGTGGACCAAAAAAGGGGTGCTTATAAGCATTTTTGTAGTTTCCAGTCAATAACTTGTGTTTAAGTTTACAAATCTCTCTGAAATTATACCACAAGTAATTATAGTTTCCATACCACAAAGGGATGGTTATGGGGGTTATGGCTCAAATCATTTAGCAAATTTAGCATTTAGTTATATATATATATATATAAAATTGAGAATGGAAATGGGGAATGTGTCAAAGAGACAACAACCCGCCCAAATAAAAAACAACAGCAGAGGGTCACCAACAGGTCTTCAATGTAGCGAGAAATTCCAGCACCCGGAGGCGTCCTTCAGCTGGCCCCATAACAAATATATACTAGTCCAGTGATAATGAACGCCATACTAATTTCCAAATTGTACGCAAGAAACTAAAATTAAAATAATACAAGACTAACAAAGGCCAGAGGCTCCTGACTTGGGACAGGCGCAAAAATGTGGCGGGGTTAAACATGTTTGTGAGATCTCAACCCTCCCCCTATACCTCTTACCAATGTAGTAAAGTAAACGCATAACAATACGCACATTAAAATTCAGTTCAAGAGAAATCCGAGTCTGATGTCAGAAGATGTAACCAAAGAAAATAAACAAAATGACAATAATACATAAATAACAACAGACTACTAGCAGTTAACTGACATGCCAGCTCCAGACTTCAACTAAACTGACTGAAAGATTATGATTTCATCATATGAACATCAGGCACAATCCTTCCCGTTAGGGGTTTAGTATCATACCATCATAACATATATGAGAAGAACATAACCCATGTCATGCCAACAACTGTTTTTAGAATAAATGTGTTTAGTTCCGATGCAAAGACCTTATCAGTGACTCAATATTAACGCCAAAATATGCAATCTTTAATGACTTGACAACAGTATCGTAATTATATCCCTTCTTAATAAGTCTATTCAAAGGTTTTGTAAGTTTCTGAGGTGAATACTGACACCTTTGTGCTTTATAAAGAATATTACCATAAAAAATTGGATGTGAAATACCTGAACGTATAAGAAGTCTGCATGTTGAGCTATATTTACGAATGATGTCTTTATACCGATGATAAAATTTAGTAAATGTTTTGACTAGTTTGTGATATCGAAAACCCTGGTGTAATAATTTTTCAGTAATACATAAATTTCTCTCGTTAAAATCTAAAACATTGTTACATACACGAGCGAATCGTACAAGTTATATATATATATATGTTTGATTACCTCCTTACACTGATTGAAAATTATGTATGAAGAAATGATGATTGTCTTGAGATTATTAGCTGTAGAAGTTACTTAAGGAATGATTGTAATATTTTTACTGTCTATGAAGAAATAACATAAAAAATTTGGTGCACACTGAATAACGGGTGTAGCGGGTTATTTAACAGTGAGCTCCAGATTTTTTATGTTATTTCAAATAGACAGAAAAAATATTATAGTCATTTCTTATAATTTAATTCTAAATTCCATTTTAAACCGTAGAAAACCATGAAAAAACGTTGATGACATCACTGTCACATGACTAAATTATGTCTATGGGCTCATAACTAAATTACGTCAGCCAATCAGAAGACGCGTTACATCCAAAATTAAATTATTTAAGGAAGTGTAATGGTGGTCACTTTGTTTACTTGACTATATTCTATTTATTTGGGGATATTGGTTAACTTTAGAATTACTTATAGTTCCGTAACTCTTTCTTCCGAGACCGGCCATGAAATTATCCTTGTCGGGACTTCCTGTTCTGGCACGTGCCCGGCCGGGCTCGTTGTCCATAGGAACTATAAGAATGACGTCACTCACCGGGTTCTGGGCAGTCTACATTAAGGATTTGAAATGAGCAGACGCTCATACCGTTTGGCTTTCAAATATGGAACTTTATAAGGACAAGTAGACTAGCCACCACCGTATTTTAGTATATTTATTCATGTAATTGTATGTTCAACCATATATGTCTTTAAAATAAACATCTTGTTTATATTTACGTAGTTTTACGTACTTTGTCCAATATCCCAGAACTTGGGTAGACAACGGGAAAACGAAGCCAGTGGAAACTTCCACTCCCGTTACAGAATGACTGTAATATTTTTTCTGTCTATGAAGAAATAACATAAAAAATTTGGTGCACACTGAATAACGTGCGTAGCGGGTTATTTAACAGTGTGCACCACATTTTTTATGTTATTTCGAATAGACAGAAAAAATATTACAGTCATTTCTTATAATTTAATTCTAAATTCCATTTTAAACCGTAGAAAACCATGAAAAAACGTTGATGACGTCACAGTCACATGACTAAATTATGTCTATGGGCTCATAACAAAATAACGTCAGCCAATCAGAAGACGCGTTACATCCAAAATTAAATTATTAATAATTAACATCAATTTTAACCATGACTGTATGACATTTGATATTTTAATAGTTGATGATGTATTTAAATACATTAGAAATTTGAATTGAGATTATTTTTAGAATAGGGGAAAAGGGGGGGGGGGGTAGAATTTTTAGGGGATTTTAATATTCAACAGCATAGTGAATTGCTAAAAAGCAAAAAAAAGGGGGGGTACAATTTTTAGGGGATTTTAATATTCAACAGCATAGTGAATTGCTAAAAAGCCCGGTTATTACCCATTTTTTATTCATGTTTTTGATAAAGCCAGGGTATAAAATCCTTTTTTGCAAATAATTAAAAAATTCTTAGTCCAAATAATTATGACGTCTTGAAAGGCTATTATAATTTTTTTCTTTGACGCCTTACATCGACGATGTAAGGCGTCAAAGTCGATGTAAGGCGTCAAAGAAAAAAAATATAATAGCCTTTCAAGACGTCATAATTATTTGGACTAAAAAATTCTGTGAATTTAAAAATTAAATCTTGCCCCTCCCCCTTAATTTGATGTATTGTGTTTTTAATCTAAAATTCTTGCATGATCGTAAGAAACATGGTAAATGCATTTACCGATCAATAATTAGGGCAACACTTGATAATCTTGGTTCTTTTAGTTCATTGACAGTGTTGCTCACAGTGCTGTCTTCTTAGTTGTGTAAGACATGAATGCAGACGATTTTTCTGAGCAGACATAAAATACAATCTTCAACTTCAAGTGCTATTTTTATAATATTTAAAGCTCTTGGGTAACCATGAATCGGGATTTCCCCTGTGTTGTAATTTCTAAAAATAACTACTTGATGCATTGATTGGCCCAGTAAAACCACGCCTACACTGCGGTAAAACCGGAAACAGGTGAAAATAGTGTTAACTGGACTGGTCAGAACAAAGTCAAAAAAGTTCAACCTCGACAAGGTAAGCAGTTTAGTAAACGTTTGAAGTATTTACAACCATTGACTCGAATGTCTGGCATAATGTCATAGCATGATACACCCTGTCACAGCAAAATGAAACCGAAAGTAACTTGGCACTTGCTGAAGTTGTCGGTTTTCCTAAAACTTTGTGTCGCAGTATCATTTTACTACATGTATATACATGGTCAGATAAAATGCTTTCGTACGTCATATGAATTCGTACTATATGCATGCTTTTTTCAATGGAAATTAATAGATATAGGAAGATGTGATGTGAGTGCCAATGAGACAACTCTCCATCCAAATAACAATTTATAAAAGTAAACCATTATGTTAGATCAATGCACGGCCTTCAACTAAGAGCCTTGGCTCACATCGAAAAACAGACCACTTTCGAGTTTGTCCTTCACAGGAAATACTCGTCAATTATGCGCGCCTTTGTAACTTCATTTACCAGATAGATTGGATCGACTGTATCCCTGTATCCCTGCACTATAAATGGTCATCAAATCGGTAAAATTATCAATGTGCAAGAACTTTTTAATTGTTCGTTCATTGTGCAATGGCAATTTTATTTTACGTTCTTCCGTGCAGATACACTCCCTATTACGACCCTAATTGTTCTGTATGTATACTTAATCACAAGGACAGCTGTGCTGAAAGACAATTTTGAGGATTCGATTTGCTGAACAATTCGTATAATATGGCTTTATAGTTTTCCAACCACACGCTCAACATTGGAACGAAAGTGACAACGCTCCTAAACGCAAGAATGATGTTCACTAAAACCAAAGTTTTTGACAGAAATGTATCGCGACTCGAAAGATGTCTATTGTGATGTCACAATGCAATCTTAATAGTTTGAAAAATGAGCGGAGGATATATATGTGAACTCAAAATAAAAGTTATTGTCGATTATTTAACTGTAATCATTTCTAATTAGAACTTTGACATGTCTGAAGCAGTATAATTTATGTTTCTTTTTGTTAATATTCTGTCCCTATACTATCATGAGTCATGACTATTGTGATTTGGAGATGAATGACGATTTAATGTGTTAGAAAGTCAAGAGAGTAACAAAGGCCTTAGCGATAATAAAAGTTGGTGAATGTTGGGATGCAAATGAGAGTTGAAGGTAGTTAGTGTCATAGAGAATGGATGTGTCTCTTTGTTAAATATGTTTATTATGTAAATTAGTTTTTAAAGCCAGTGTCTATGAATAGCTCTATGGCAGTTATTCCTGTTTTAAATGTGTGTTCCCATTTCTTTCTTCAACAGTGTCTGAATGATGACACAATGGTCATAGCTGCACAATGTACAGGTGTATGTAGTTTTAAAAAGAAACAAATAATTTGAAGAAAGATTTTCTGTCAAAGTTTCATTTTAGGAAATTTCAATTTTATTCCCAGTCAAGGGTTGTAACCTGTTGCCTCTAACTTGACTCTAACTGTCAGTGTAACATGTAAACGGCACTTAAAGTGGTCATCTTGTTGTCATCTGTCTATAGGTCACTGTATTGCCTTCGACAATGACTCTATGATCATGAGGATTAGCCCATGTTGGTACTGAAGACAATTTGTCATGAGATGATATCATGAAAAAGGTCTCAAATCTGTAGTGCTTAAGGCTTAAAGGGATAATTCGCGATTTTTCACTTATCATCTTATTATGTTCATAATACCATAAAAAACATATTCACCAAGTTTTATTTTGATATGAAATCTAATAAAGAAGAAAATTGGGAATTATTAATTTTATTTCTTGAAGCTTCCTGACTTATGTGACGTAGTTTAAGTCTTTGATGCATGCCGGGAGTGAAAATATCTCATTTAAGTGTTGTTCGTTAACAATCTAATTACGCGATTTAAAGCGCATCGACGACTTTTGGTGTAGCTATTAACCAACGAAAAATAAGTGATAGCCATGCAACTTTTAAAATTAGATCGTGTGGATATTTTAAACGAATTTTAATAATAAAATTAATTCATACATAGAACATTTTTATGATTTGTTTTGTACAAATACTTTAAACAAACATATGAAATTGACATGATCAATAGTGTATTAAAAATACATGTTTGTATTCTGACGTTTTTGCTTCATTACAGCAAACATTTTCACTTGCTTGTACGGTGGAAATAAAATGTGTATTGTTTTGTGACACCTAAAGAATGTTGAATGCGTAGGTTAACTCAAGGTAATTAAAAGATTAGCATTATGTAATTCTAATCCTTTGATCCTCATTCAGTGAAATCTAGGCGTCACAGTTCACTGGCATTCAGGTGTGAACAACATAATTGTAAACGGGACTCCGACAAAATTTCAGACACATGAATGTAAAAAAAAAAATTAAAATTAATTAACGGGAATAATAAGATCGCACAATAACTGGATAGCTGTTGTATATTTTTATATTTTGCTTAAGATCACTTTTTAATGAATTATGACTTTTGATTACTTTAGTAACGATAAAACACTGAATTATTTTAATTGAAGAATTTATAAATAAAAATAGCCTTCTAAACACGAGTTTATGAACTAACAATTGTACTATTTCAAATAAGGATCGGCAGCCTTAAATATTTCAAACAGATCATTAACAATTGCAATTATATATTTTAGTCCATCCAAAGTGATCTTTAATTACCTATTTAGAAATTAATGTGCTCATCAAAATATTTTAAATCTGACAACACATGAAGACTTCAGATATTTAAAAAGAAAAATGTTTAAAAAAATTGACAGGAAATTAAAGGATCTAATTGGAATGGAATCGACAAATTACGAACAGATATGCTTTTCAAGTGCGAAAAACATCAACAAAATTTATACATAATCGGGAATATGTCCTTCTTAAAATACTCTTCGTCTCACACCGTAACTATATATAATACTTTAGCTATTTGACCAACGATGTATAAAAAAAGACAACGAATTTAATGTCATCCTTCCCTATTTTTTAATGTAATTATAAGTCTGTTTCAACTGGCAAGAATACCACTAAAGCGGACAAGCAGTTTCTTTAAATATCTAGAGAAAAAATAAATCCCGAAATTGATTTGAAACTTTGATACTCTATAGTTTTCCCGGAAAATATTCACATCCCTCGGTATAAGTGTACTTCCAGTGGCGTATGCATTTTGGAACAATTGTGACGAAGACGAATTTCTTCCTTTTTTCGAGAACAATCTAATTGAATTATAAATGTCCATAACTTCGATGAGCCAAATAAAGTTATATATCGACCTGTGTTTAAATCTCTTCTTCTTCTCCTTCTTCGTTTGGTATACAATAATCTATCGACATTTGATGATTACTTACTGTTGGCATACGTGGACTTTTCATTTTACAAAACTTTTACCCCAATTTACGCAAAATATATTATTCTTTCTTATGTTCTATGTATAAATGTATATATAATTAATTTGCGCTATAGTTCCGTAACTTAGAATCCAGTCGTATATACGAATGGTCGACTAGTGCGTACCTTTTTTTAAATCAATATATTTCTGGTATGTTCCAATCTGTCCTTCACCATTGACAACGAGTATATATTACATTTTACCAAATTTACTCTTGGATTTTTTTTTTTTATTTCATCAGATCTGTTGGTTTTTTTTTGGTATTATTTATATTTTTATAAATAATTTTCTTTTAACCAGAAATGTTATTCATAAACAAGCGTATATGTTTAGTAATGACTATATATTATATCACTTTCGGACACGCAAGATAGAGATGTATATTATACACCTAATAGTTCAAAATGGAAAGTTATAAGTTATCGGCCGTGTACACTTATCAATACACTAAGAAGTGAAACGATGCATGAATTTGCAAACTCGACAGGAAATCGCTTGAATACCTGGACGTGTCACCTCACACCCCCTACAATACCTTTGGGAGTAATACCTTTAGCCATGCGGGTGATCAGTGGAGCGAAGATCCTAATTTATTTGAATAAAGTTTATTACATAAAAGAATTATGAACTAATTAGATTGCCGAAAACAATTCAAGTTTCACGGAAGACTTATTTATGATTTGAAATTTTGACCTTTTCACTAATTCCTATATTATCAGTCTTAAAATAACAGATCATGGTTATTAAAAAAAAAAGAAAATTTTCCGTATCAAGTTAACTAGTCGGATAAAACAACCGTACGATTGACGAGATATCGACACGCAATTACGACTACATCGGGTTACTGTAGTTCTGGTCCTTAGACATATCGCGACTGCAAATCGGACAAGGTGACAAAATGGCCGACCGGAGAGAATTGATACACTAAATTTAAAATCGATGGTGATCTCTTATCTAGCAGAATAAAACTTTAATACCTATGAATTTGAGCATTTTTATACAGAATAAACATAATATCAATTTTTGATTTTTTTGCGAAGTTTCCCTTTAATGCTTAAGGCTTAATTGGGTATAAATTTGTTCTGTTGATGTTTTGAGAAATCTAAGATAGGGTTTGAAGATAACTGGTCAAGGAATAACATATGTGAAAATCAGGCACACATCTAGGAGCTAAATTCATTTAAAACATCATTTTCATGACAACAATTAATGTGTCAGAATTGAATAAATGAGAATTGTCCTACTAGTACCACATTAACTTCAATATAATTCACACATGTTCAGGATTGGCCTTTAATCATAATTTAATTAGGTTTTGACCTTGCAGTAAAAAAGCAATTTCAATTTCAGCAATTCTAATTATGATAAAGAAAATGCACACCCAGGTATGCATTAAAAATCAGATCTGGTGGGAGATGTTATATCATTATTGACCTTGCTGTATAAAGTTAGTTACTACTGATATGGTCAAAACTCTGCCAACCATGATTAACATATTTTGAATATAAAATTTTTACTCATAATTTATGAATAATGACATTTCTTTTCTTAATGAAATTGTCTATATTTTTAAAGACTTCCCATATAGAACCTATGAAAACTATGCACAATCTTTCATTCAGTCAAACAATTCTCTTTACAACTGAAAATAAAAATCTTTTCTAAAAAAGCGTCATCTTTAAAATTTATTTTGAAATAAATATGAATTAGTTATAGTTTTTTTTATATATATATATGAATTAGTTATAGTTTTTTTTTCACTGTTAACCCAGGAGAGATTTTAAGTTTTAACAGTCCTCTCCTGGGGAACTGTTTTAATTAGTTTAATCATAATTATATTCCTTCTCAAAAAAACAAAAAAGGGATTGTACTATGTTAATGTTTATCTTATGTCAACTGAATAGTACAAAATGTTTACATTATAAAGATATTTTTTATATGGATAAAATTTTGTTGTAAACACTATTAGTTTTGACTATTATCTCAGTACTTGTAAACCAAAATCAATTTGATTACATAAACAGTAACTTGTCATAACCAGCACTAAATGAGAAATCCAATTGACGTACATGCAAATAGGTAAGCTGGTTGTGAAATCCCCATTTCTATTTTTAGACTTTACTGTTAGAATTGCACCACAGTGCTGACTAAGGTCAGATATTTGTTTGAGCCAGCATTTTTATTAGGCATAAATTGGAGAGCTTTTGTGTGAGTAAATTATTTAACAAAATGTTTAGATGGTAGCTACACACATTTCTTCAACTATTTAAAGTTATAATGTAACCAAGCATGTAGCATTTGACCTACATGGATTATTTGTCAGCACTCTGGAACAAGTTACCAACTGAAAGTAAATTTTTGTAAGTTTAGTTACTAATTTTCGACAAATTGTAGTAGGATTAAATTTAAGAAAAAAATTTGAATTGATGAACTTGAAATATTTATATTCCAACTTGATAATGCTTCAAAGTAAAATTTCTAATTTTAATAGTAGCTTAAGCTAGATTTCTCATAAAAAAAAATTACTGTGATTTTATTTTAGGCAAAATATGACTGTAAATACATTTTTTCTCAAGCTGATTAATTGCTTAAAGTTTACCACTCATCATGAAAGGTACAAAACAATTTATCTGGTAGACGGAAAATGATTTTTTTTAATACATTAATAATGCAAGGCCATGACATAGCTGATTTTACCCAATGAAATAATAGCAAATAAAGATAGCTCAAGGAATCAATTTAATACGAATGGAAATAAAAACCTTGACTATTTCCTATTTTTTCATTCCAATTCAACATATAACATGTTTTATTTTAACAAATATAATAGGCACACCATGTATTGTCACATGGTGATTTAAACATGATTATTATTATGTGTATGTCAAATTATAATCACTAAAATCAATATGTATATATATCCTAGTAAATAACTTGAACGCTTGGTTGGGTATATATTGATTAGCTCGAGAAGGTCAAAGTGTACTTATTGTGAATATTATGTTTGGCTTGTATCCAACCAACCTGTAAATCCATTCATTAGCGTCAGCATTTTTTCAGGTAAGCTCTTGACATAATAAATATATATATGTATGCATAATTTTTCACACATTTTTATCAAATTAGGCAAAAGATATGATGCATTTATTTTTTCCCCTGTATTCTTAACTGAAAATTAAAGTGAGGTTCAAAATGCAGGACAAAAATTAATGCTGAATTAAGTAAAAACAAATGTAAGGTATATTTCACAATTTTTCTTTGCCTTTTAAAATTTATGACTTCTTATGGATTTTATAGGTTTAATATTAGGTATTTACATTAGATACTATCTAGGATATCATATAGATAGATAAAATGACATATCCCACTCTTCATCTGTCATCTTCTTTTTATGTTAATGCAATAGAGCCTGGGGTTATTTAGGTCATTCAGTCCAAATATATAGTATTGGCCAATGCATAATGTTACTTGTTGATCTCAGACTTATGTAGATTATCAAGACACTGTATATCTTAGCATTGGTGACTCTTGGAAATAAACTTTTATATTATTTTTTCTAAAAGCTACATGCATAAATTTTCATTTGTATTAAGACATCTATATTCATGAGATTTATGTTTTTATTTTATGGTAATTTGCAGAGAAACACACTTTTGATGCACATGATGCAGAGAGACAAAAAGTAACATAAATAATTAAGGCCGTTTATTTTCTCGTTTGAATTGTTTTACATTGTTTTTTCTGTGCCTTTTATAGCTGACTACACGGTATGCGTTTTGCTCATTGTTGAAGGCTGTAAGGTGACCTTTAGTTGTTAATTTGTGGGTCATTTTGGTCTTGTGGAGAGTTGTCTCATTTGCAATCATACCACATCTTCTTTTTTTTTTAAATCTGCTCAAATTTAACAAGTCACAGTTGACATGTGTTCTCTTTGAATTCATGTACAAAACAGTCCTGTCAAAGCTAAACCTAGCAGATGTTCTGAATGGTGTCACATATGACATGACAAAATGTCTAAATGATAAAATATTTTTAATTATAGATAATATTGTAATACATCCACCATCATCATGTCCGCACCAAGGAGATCAGCCGATGAGCCTATCTACAGAATACCACCATATTACTATCTACATGTATTGGACCAAAATCTTAACATCACAAGACTAGAGATAGGTCCACAGACCTTCATTAGACAAGACAATGAAAGGTAAGGAATTTTTCTATAGAGTGCTTCCACGTAACAAAAGGACCACCTACATATCTTGGACATATGTTTGATCGGAACCTTGATAATACAGAACTAGAAAAAGTTCCATAGACCTTTCTTTTTAATGTAAGGCCATGTGTAATCACTACTAGTGTTCATTATATACAATGAACAATTCTTAATATTATTCTGCCATTTTTAATTCACAGAATGAAGAAATTGTTTATAGTTAATGAAAATTATATTTGAAGGTTTTTTTTACATGTTTAAATAAACTCATCATAGATACAATAAATTATTATTCTTACATTTCTCTAAGCTATTATTGTAATCCAAAGGGAAAAGCTACTGTAAAACGTGTATCATATGTGCAATTTTACTTACAGAGTTGTATATGGACCAGAGCGTATGATCACTGTCCCCCCAAGGCATTATTGTATTATTGAAAACCCAGTACTGAAAGACAAAGAATGTAAAGTTGTCTTTGACGAAAGTGGACAGGCCAAACTTGTACATGCTGACCAGGAGATAAGATTGGCACAGGATCCTTTCCCACTGTACCCTGGGGAAATACTAAAACAAGTATGATGTACCATTATGCTACACTTTGTTTTCATGTATTACCGTATGGCACTTATTTTCGCAGGGTGTAAATTTTTGCTTATTTTCTTGGATAGAACAAAATTGTCCAAATAAATTCCTCCTATATAAAAGTTAACATGCAAATGTATTGATAAAATGGTTGAATCCACCATAACAATCACCACCAAAATATTTCGTATACCATGTATACCTTATTCAATGAAAATCGCAAAATCTGGCATAATTGCTCCATTGCAAGGGATTTTGTAAGCATTTATCTGCTAGTCAGATGATAACATCTGCTTTTGAAATATTCACAGATATAGTTTGAATGAGATCTGAGAAAATTGACTTTTTTGAAACTTAAATAGTCTTGGTTTCGTTACATATGCATGAGAAAATCATCCAGGAGGAAGAAAACAAAATTTGTAAAATTGAAATTGAAAAGGAAGTAATCATATGTTTACAAGGTCTTGTTTCTATCATTGTCTATCCAGTACAGGTAACATTTAAGATTTGTTATTAAATCAACATTGATCAGTAGAGTGACAAGGAAGTAAGATGTCTTAGACGTTTTACTTGATATCACACACCTTTAAATGTCGTTCTCCAAATTATAATGACTTGTTTGATAGTTAAACTAGTATCTTCAAGGTTAACAATGTATGATTTAAATCTTCTTTTCATTTTTTGATACTCATAATATTAGGCCTAGTTTATATAACGTGAAAAGTGTTAGCAGCAAATTTTATTATCTCCCTTTTTGTTTATAGGTTGTAACTCCCTTGAAAGTGGTAGCAGCCAACTCAGCCCTTCGGCTCAGAGCTATTCTAGACTTTGAAGATGACGATGAGGAAAAGAGAACAGCTGGGGATGAGTGGCTATTTGAAGGACCAGGAACATATATCCCAAGGAAAGAGGTTGTTATTGAGGAGACTGTCAGAGCCACAGTCATTAGACCTAACCAGGCCATTAGACTGAGGGCCAGGAAAGAGACTATTGACAGACAAGGTGTTGCTAGGGTAACTGGTGAGGAATGGCTGGTGAAGAAGACTGGAGCTTACCTCCCAGGAGCTTATGAAGAAGTTGTGGATGTTGTCAACGCCTATGTTCTAACAGATAAGGTAAAGAGGCTGTAGAGGGTGCATAAAATGTCTTTTTGTGGAAACATGAAAGTAAAAAAATCAAATTTACAGTGAAATTATATAAGCACATTATTGTACCAGCACAAAATTTAGGTAAATTTTAATTTAGAAAAAAATAGATGGCATTTGATGTTTGTTTAGGCAAGATCCTACGATACGTTAAAAAAGGTTACTATCTATAATACATGTTATTGAGAGGAGAAAACCCTATAGAATAAAGAGTAAATCACACAAAAAATATACAGTACTCCTAATTTAATTGATCATTCTCAATATGTTTGGAGGAAATATGTATATTAAAGTTATTAAATATTTTCTTTCACATCTTGCAGAAAGCCCTTCATATGAGGTCATTGAGAACTTTTAAAGATGACTTTGGTGTAACAAGAAAGAATGGAGAGGAATGGCTGATCAAAATGACAGACACAGAAACACACATACCTAATGTGTATGAAGAGGTATGTATCTCTATGGTGTATAATAACAGATAATGAGGCTACAGCCATATGTTCTATGTGTCAGATCAATATTACCCTACTGTATATGTACATACCAGTAAATCTTATGTTTCCCATTACTGAAAACCAGCTGGTAATCTGGAACCATTTATACTTTTGCATTACAAAATGATCGGGAAAAGTGTCAATCTTATGCAAAGTTTTATAGAAAATGTAATTATAGATTGTACAAAATTGTCTGAAAAAGACTTATCCTTAAAAACTATCTCTGAAAAAAATTGGTAACCTTTTTCCTTGTTTTAATCTCTAGAACCTCAGTTGATTGCACAGGGATCATTTTCGATAACCATGATTGACAAATGATTTACCTTAATTTTAAATACCGGTAAGGAACATTAAAAGTCATTTATTTATGGAATGATACCAATGTCTAGCTTCTGACTTTAATGTACACAACTTTATTTTTTCCTCAGGTTGTTGGAGTTGTGAATATTACCACATTAACCAGCAGACAATACTGTATTATCCTTGATCCTTCAGATGAGCATGGCAGACCACAACTTGGTAGAAAGAAATTAGTCAAGGTATGGTGAAAATTTGTTTCAAGGGAATTTACCCCTTTATTTATTCTATTATCATGATTATAATACAATATTCAATGTCAATTTTTACTTAACTGTGGGAACTGTGAAAATAATGCAAACTTGGTGTGTACTTCAAAATTAGAAAGAAAGAAATATTTGGTACATGTAGCAGTATTACTAATTTCAATGTATTTTTGGTAGGGTGAGTGTTCCTTCTTTTTGTTACCTGGAGAACGATTTGAGAGAGGAATCCAGAATGTCTATGTACTGGGAGAAGATGAAGGAGTTATACTCAGAGCTACAGAATCATTCAAAGATACAGATGCTGTAAGTTTTTTGCCTATTTGAAAAAAAAAATCTGGAAAGACATAAATTGATATTCGTGTCTTGGTCGTATAAGCCTCCTAGGTAGCTGGAATATATTTAACAAAGATTACAGCTGTGTCTGCCCATCTAACAGGGTATAAGTCAGCTTTGTATGATACAGTTTGTCAGTTACTTGTAGATAGAAGGTTGGTTTTATCAGGTCACTGCATTTCCCTCAATAAAACATAAATTTCCTAAAAAGCATGACTATGATGACTACAAAAAACAAAACAAAGAAAAAAATCAAAAAAGAGACTGAATTTCATGTTTATTTCTCATTCAATTGCAGAGAAACACACTTTTGGTGCACATGATGCAGAGAGACAAAAAGTAACATAAATAATTAAGGCCGTTTATTTTCTCGTTTGAATTGTTTTACATTGTTTTTTCTGTGCCTTTTATAGCTGACTACACGGTCAATTCATTTTTGCATCATGTGTCTTGATGTTGACTATTTCTATATTTCTTGCATGCTCTCTGAATATTATCATGATTGTTGAATAAAAAGGTCTTGAATTTGAAACAACTTTGAAATAATTTCAAAAGCACTTATTTATTAATGATGGGAATCTGGTTTGGTTTGTAATTCAAAGAAATAGCATTGAAAGAAGACAACAAGACAAACTAATGCTAAAATAAAAAAAAATAAAAACAAGCCTTGACTATAATAGTTACGCCTTTTTATACGATCACAAAAATTGAAATTGTTTTGGTCATATATTGGTATGACGTTGGCATTGTCGTCGTCATTGTCGTCATCGTCCGAAGACATTTGGTTTTTGCACTATAACTGTAGTGTTAGATAGAAATCTATGAAATTTAAACACAAGGTTTATGACCATAAATGGAAGGTTGGGATTGATTTTGGAAGTTTTGGTCCAAACAGTTTAGGAATTAGGGGCCAAAAAGGGCCTACATAAGCATTTTTCTTGGGTTTTCGCACACAATAACTAGTTTAAGTAAACAGAAATCTATGAAAATTTAACATAAGGTCTATGACCACAAAAGGAAGGTTGGGATTGATTTTGGGAGAGTTTTTGTCCCAACAGTTTAGGAATTAGGGGCAAAAAACAGGTCCCAAGTAGGCATTTTTCTTGGTTTTTGCACAATAACTTTAGTATAAGTTAATAGAAATCTATGAAATTTTAACACAAGGGTTATGACCACAAAAGGTAAGGTTGGGATTGATTTTAGGAGTTTTGGTCCCAACGGATTAGGGGCCACAAGGGTCCAAAATTAAACTTTGTTTAATTTCATCAAAAATGTATTATTTGGGTTCTCTGATATGCCAAATCTGACCGTGTATTCAGATTCTTAATTGTTTGTCCTGTTTTCAAATTGGTCTACATTAAGGTCCAATGGGTTCAAAATTTAATTTAGCTTGATTTTAACAAAAATTGAATTCTTGGGGTTCTTTGATATGCTGAATCTAAACATGTACTATGGGCCCAGTTTTCAAGTTGGTCCAAATCAGGGTCCAAAATTATTATATTAAGTATTGTGCAATAGCAAAAAAAATTCAATTGCACAATATTGTGCAATAGCAAGAAATCTTCAATTGCACAGTATTGTGCAATAGCAAGAAATTTTCAATTGCACAGTATTGTGCAATAGCAAGAAATCTTCAATTGCACAATTTTGCGCAATAGCAAGAAATTTTCAATTACAGTTTTGCGCAATAACAAGAAATATTCAATTGCACAGTATTGTCCCGTTTTCAAATTGAAACTTCAAATTAAAATAAAATGTGCATATGTTTTTATAACTAAATGGATAGTTTTCATTATATAACTTATGCACATATACTTTTTTCTGAAGAAAATTCTTTAATTTGTCCACATTTAGAAGAAGTTTACTTTTTTTTTAATTGCTTGCTTCCAGGAAGCAATTTGCGGACATATTTTCCATATGCATAGTGACCTTAGCGTGACCCTCCTCATAAAAATCCAGTGATTGTAATTCGCATGGATTTGTCTTTAAAATAAACAATTATCTGATTGTACATGTTAAACACAAGCTCAATACCCATGCTTTTTTGTTGTTTGTTTAATATAAGGTAACAATCGGTTAACTTCGAGCCAGCCATATTTTTTAAATCTTAACAGACAGAGAGAAAAAATTGATGATTCTACAATATATTTGCGTAAAAAATGATAAAATCGTGCACAGAAGACTTAGTTTATAATATATACATGCATTGGTTCAAGAATTGGATAAACATTATTTTTCACTAGTCACTCGTTTCATGACTATAAGGTCCAAATGGTCAAAAATTAAACTTTGTTTGATTTCAACAAAAATTGAATATATGGGGTTCTTCAATATGCTAAAACTAACCATGTATTTAGATTTTTAATATTTGCGCCCAGTTATCAAATTGGTCCACATTGAGGTCTGAAGGGTCTAAAATTGAACATTATTTGTTTTTATCTAAAATTGAATTCTTGGGGTTTTATGATCTGCTGAATCTAACCATGTATTAAGATTTTGGATATTGGACCATTATAGGTAAATGTCCAATTTAAAATTTTTAACTTTTTAAGTTTAAGTTCTTAGACCACATTCATTCTGTGTCAGAAACCTATGTTGTGTCAACTATTTAATCACAATCTAAATTCAGAGCTGTATGAAGCTTAAATGTTGTGTCCATACTTGCCCCAACTGTTCAGGGTTCAACCTCTGCGGTCGTATAAAGCTGCGCCTGCGAAGCATCTGGTTTATAGAAGTGTTTAAATTCAGTACACTATGCAGTGAACATATATTTTTCAAAGTTATGTCAAAAGATTAGATTGTTTTGTTGTATAACATTTATTTACTCTGCATGTTAATATTTTGTTGCATACCATAATATTAAAAGTCTGCTTATGTTAATTCTGTCTGTCTCTCTGTGACTGATTTGCCATTTCAGGATCTAAGCGACTCTAAGGTATTTTTAAGCTGTTCAAACACCTAAGTAAAGTGTACATTACACCTTTGGTTGGAAATCCATTATTTTCTGGAAAAACAAATTGCATTTTTGGCATTTTTAATTTGTTTTTACCCAAAATGCATTACTGGTAGATTCTGAAATGGTAAAATGTCAAATAACATTAAAGTGTAAAGCAGAGAAGAGAAAAGGTGAATATTACCTTTTTGTTTATTTCAGCCTGATGAAAAAGTAAGTCAGCAAGTGCACTTAATGCTTTCAGTGCTTTGATCTAACTGTGATTCTTGTCATACACATTAGATATAAGTAATGTGCTAGCTGCTTCAGAATAGGAAGTGCTTTCTTTGATTATCTAGTGTTTTTAATGTGTGTTTGTCCTTTAATCCCTGTTTTGCTAATGTGTTTTACTAATGTGTTTTGCTAATGCCTTAAATTGTCCAGTGTTTTTTCTCATCATTAAAGGGAATCATGAAAACAAACCATGCTTTTTATTTGAAACTAGATCGATTAATTAAAGACAATGAAAAAAGAACAAATTATTTATAGTTCAATAAACAAAGACATTTAACTTTTTCAAAACATAATTTAGTTGTTAATTTGTAAATTTCCTGAATGATATGTAATTCAGCTGTTTGCATTGCAAAGTGCTACAATTTGTATAAATGTACTAAATAATAACAAAAGATTTCTTATAATGTGTGCTTCAATAACATAAGTATGCTTTATATTAGGTTCATATTTCAACCTCAATTCCATTGGGAGACTCCTATACTGTTTATACAAAAGTAAGTCACAGTGACTTCGCTTTGTAAATAGATATTTAAAAATTCAATGTTGTTTGAATATATTATTTTAATAATCTTTTGTTCAAGTTTTCAAAAGAAATTTTAAAATCAAGGATTTGAATAAGTTATTTTCTACATAATAAATATTAATAAGCTTTATTTTCAAGAACAAATTCTTGATACAAAATAAATCAGTTATTTTCATGCTGTCATCTATTATTCATATCTCATTAGCCTTTTATTGGTCCCAATATCTATGTAATACTTGCCACTGGACATTAAGAAGCAATACTCTATCATTCGTTTGATACCAACCTTCATGGGTTTTGTGGGTACAGGTGAACTACAAATTCAAATGTTCAACACATTACAAATTTTTTAATGACTTCAAAATATCTGCTTGAACATAATAGTATTTTCATTTTTTACATTTTCAAGACTTACATGTTTGAGATTTCTATTCATTCAAATTTCAATACACATTTCATCAAACTCCTTTACTAATAGATACTTGTTTTCTGTGTACTTAATCTGGCTTTAAAGATGATTTATTTTGAGTTTACAACATATAATAGCCTTAATGTAGCTTCAAAGGGGTTCTATCTCTGCATGAGCAATAAAATATTTTTCATGAAGTACAAGTTCAGTCCTTTGACAAAGTTTTTCTCAGTGCATTTACCATGCTTATTGACTTAAGTTTTTGCACTAACAAGTTTTTCATTTCAACTTTATACTTTTATGGCTGCTTTTTAATGTAGAACTGTTGGTAGTTTTATAAATACTATCAGTTTAAGTCTTCAGAAGTCATTTCATTTCATACTAGCACATAAAAAGATAGTCAAAACAAGATTTACAAAATCAAGATTCTGTTGGGAAAGATTTTTTGTGACAACAAAGTTATTTATTATCAAACTTTTTATTTAAGGATGTTGAAAGGAAACCAGGAGATAAATGGATGATCAGGGGACCAGCAGAATATGTACCACCTGTAGAGGTCGAGGTCATCATGAAGAGAACTGCAATCCCATTGGACGAAAATGAGGGAATCTATGTCAGAGATATTAAAACTGGAAAGGTTGGTGTTACACATATATATATATATACTAACATTAAAACTTGAAATCAACAATAACAAATTCATTTTTTTTTTAAATTCAAAAGAAAGATAAAAAATCTTTTTTAAATGGAATATTTAGCAAAATGAAGTTATTTTTTGAAGTGAGGATTTTTTCATGAATTTTGTTAAACAAAAAACAACCTATTTTGTAACTGAACAATTCCGAGAATTTTGTGTATGTTATGAAACACCGGGGATCTCTATTTTGACCAAAAATTATGAATTAAGATTTGATGTATTGTTATGTTTTTTAAAATACACTGGGTACTGTATATCATTATTGAGAGAACACACAAACCATTTAAATAGTAACATCTCCCATCATCCATCAACGTTTGATATTGTCTTTACACTAGTGAAGTTTTGACTAAGATTAACATTATACATATTATAGGTCAGAGCTGTAACTGGAGAAACCTATATGTTAAACCAAGATGAGGAATTATGGGCCAAAGAACTTCCTCCTGCAGTTGAGACCCTTCTTGCCCAAGGAAAAGACCCTATGGCAGACAGGAGTGATAGGTCCAAATCAAGTGATTCATCCAAACCACGCGACAAGACTCGTGTTGTCACATTCAGAGTTCCACACAATGCTGCAGTACAGATTTATGATTATAAAGAAAAGAAAGCCAGGTAAATAGTGTTTCATACTCAGTGTATACATTCCCATATCCAACAGGCCATGAGCAGAATCAGGCTAGTCATTTGATTCATAACAATCTATGAATATTGATTGAGTAGAAAGTACACATTGTAAACCAACTTCTTCAGGGCTTTAGTGGCCTAATGGGCTAAGAGGTTCATATACAATCATCACAATCTTTTAATTTAAGGTTGCGAGTTCAAACTCAGCGGGTTCCAAGTAAGTTAGACATCAATCTTAATCAACAAGAAATGCCAGTTTTCCTGCTGAATATCAATGGTTCTTTATGGTTACTCCTGCTTTCTCAATTAATTAAATCTGACCACTGTGGTATGGCAAATTTTGCTGAAACTGGAATCAAATATCTAAAAAGAAACAAACAAAGTTCTTTATGTAAATCTTTGATAATTGTTGAATGATCCAGACAATTTTGGTAAAATTTAGATTTTATTGAAAACTTATAATTCACAAATTTAATCATTACCCTTGAAATCCAACAAAATTAGTATCAAACAAGTTGTAATGATTGCACAGTAGTTAGTTACATAGAAATAATACCACTTGTAATTTTCTTTCCTTTATAGAGTTGTGTTTGGTCCAGAATTAGTTATGTTGGGTCCAGATGAACAATTCACACAGCTTAGTCTCTCTGGAGGTAAACCAAAGAAACAAAACGTTATCAAATCATTGTGTTTACTTCTTGGACCTGATTTCTGTACTGACATTATCACCGTAGAAACAGCCGATCACGCTAGGTTGTCACTTCAGCTGTCATACAACTGGCACTTTGATATTAAAAATAAAGAAGATAAGACAGAGGCATCTAAGATTTTCAGTGTACCAGATTTTGTTGGGGATGCCTGCAAGGCCATTGCCTCCCGGATTAGAGGAGCTGTGGCTCAAGTTCAGTTTGATGATTTCCACAAGGTATGATTAATAATCTGTACAAGTGTAGATCTTAATAGACACATGCATTATCACTGAAATTTTTTTATAGGTCAAACTCATAAAATTATTGTTCTATTCATAAATATTACGCATATAAAAATTGTTTTAGCTGTTGAGAAAATATTCATAAATATTGCGCAAATAAAAATAAATGTGTGGTATGATTGGCAATTTGAGTACTCTCCACCAGAGACAAAAGTGGCATAGAATTTAACCTTGAATTATAATTTTATGAACAAATAAACATGAGCTAAAAATTGTCTTTCAAAATTATACTAAAGAATTATTTCCAGGTTTTTCTCAAAATCCAGGGGTGGTGCTAAAAACTCCAGAGTGTAAGAGAACCACTCTGGAATATCCTTTGATGTTCCGTGAGGCATATTGATAGATACGAAACCTTATGTTTATACATGTATCACTGCATAATATAATTTTTTCTCATCAGGGCAAGGAGTGAATCAATCCTATTAAATGAAGAAAAAATATATTATGCCATATAGAATAAAAAATACAATCACAAATAATCAGTACAAACTGAAAATTATCTACTGTGGACAGAAAAAAAATCAAAATTAAGAAATCTGCATTATGTTACAGAATTCTGCTAGGATCATCAGATCTTCTGTGTTTGGTTTTGATGACAAAGACAAAGTGCGTGAAGTTTTCAAATTCCCACAAAACAACTTGGTATTCACCAGTATTGATATCCAGTCTGTAGAACCTGTAGATCAGAGAACTAGAGATGCCTTACAGAAGTCTGTACAACTGGCCATTGAAATCACAACAAACTCACAGGAAGCTGCTGCAAGGTAGATAACTCTACAATAACTTCTACTGGTATCATAAAAACACACAAATTATTGTACAGGAGAAAACTGCAAAGTAGTTATGAAAACACAGTTCAATTTTAGATGACAAGGCATTTATAAAAATGAAGAAATGGTTTCATTTGCCAATGAAACAATTCTCCACCAGAGACCAAATGACATGAAGATTAACTACTATGGGTCACCATTCTGACTTCAGTACCTTATCATTATAAATGGCAATGGTCCTGCTCCCTAATGTTGGGAACCTGTACATGATTTGTTTGTTCATCTGTGCTGGTGTTTATCATTTAGATAGTTCATGCCAGAAATAAGAATTATATTGGAAGTAATCTGCAAAACACAAATTGATGAATATAAGTGAAGAGTTTTATCAATATATATTTTTTTCAGGCATGAAGCAGAAAGATTAGAACAGGAAGCTAAAGGAAGATTAGAGAGACAAAAGATATCAGATGAAGCAGAAGCTGAGAAATCCAGGAAGCAATTGTTAGAACTACAGGCAAACAGTGCTGCAGTAGAAAGTACTGGTCAGGCTAAAGCAGAGGCACAGTCCCGAGCTGAAGCTGCTAGGATTGAGGGTGAGGCAGCTGTAGATCAAGCCAAACTGAAATCACAGGCCATGAAGATTGAGGCAGTAAGTATAAAAATGTGTTGCTCTGTCAGAATATAACATTCACTAATTATACAACTGCAAAAATTGAAAATTTTTGGTCGTATATTGGTACGACATTGTTGTCAACGTCGTCAACGTCCGAAGACATTTAGTTTTCGCACTATAACTTTAGTATGAGTAGATAGAAATCTATGAAATTTAAAAACAAGGTTTATGACCATAAAAGGAAGGTTGAGATTGATTTTGGAAATTTTGGTCCCAACAGTTTAGGAATAAGGTGCCAAAAAGGGCCCAAATAAGCATTTTTCTTTGTTTTCGCACAATAACTTTAGTATAAGTGAACAGAAATCTATGACATTTTAACATAAGATTTATGACCACAAAAGGAAGGTTGAGATTGATTTTGAAAATTATATACCAAAGATAATGCATACTGTGGACTAATTATTATTCCCTGGATACTTATTTTCGTGTATTTCCTCAGGAGAGAAAAATAACAAATTTAAATGTTCAACAAAACCTCAGATTTCCTATTGGCTTGTCTAGAGATTTTTTGAATCCATGGATATTGCTATCTATAAAAAGAAAGTATATCTCAGCATATAAATAATATAATATAATGAATATAAAGAGATTTTGAAAGATTGTCAATTACTATAATTTCAAATTGAGACGAATGGATAAGGATGTTACCACCACTGGGAACCATATGCCCTTCAACAATTAACAAAACACATAGCTTGACCTTTTAGAAAGTTTTGTCAAATATGTCAAAGAGACAACAGCCATACTGAAGAGTAGATAACAGCCAAAGGCCACCCAAACTTGTCTAACAAAATGAATTCTTGATTATTCTCATCCAAACCTCTAGGTTATGCAAATGTTTGAGATCATATCTTCAAATTCTTTGTTGACTTTGTAGGAGTCCGAATTAGAAAGACTTACACAAGCCAGAGAGGCAGAACTTAAATATGTGAGAGAGCAGAACGACATGGAACTTTCAAAATCAAAAGAAATGTCAACTATCGAAACAACAAAATTCAAGAACATGGTGGATGCTATTGGAGCAAATACCTTGGCAACCATGGCTTCAGCTGGACCAGACCAACAGGTCCGTATGTTGCAGTCCCTTGGCCTGAAATCAACCCTTATCACAGACGGTAGTACACCAATAAATCTGTTTAATACAGCCAACGGATTGGTTGGAGGTATGATGCCAGCGAAGAGGAGCAGACGATCGGATGAGGAAGATGATGATTAAAACGTTGTATTAAACTGTTGCGTAAAAACACCAAAATGAAGTTTGAAGTTTGACCTTTACTTACTTAACTTAACGATAAAATCCTTGGTGAAACTGTAATGTTTATTTTTTGTTGTACACATTTTGTCGGAATTTATTTCATTATCTTCTTTCATATTTTGTTGAATATAATTTTGTTACTTTTTGTTATATTTTTTTTTATTTGAATGGACAAAATGTTTGAGTGATAAGAAAAGATGTGTTAGTGATACTTGGAATTTTTAGTGAAAGAGGAGTGAAAATTATATTTTGATAAAATCAATGGACCAAGTATGTGATAAAATTTCATAGTGTTTTCCTATCTTCATTGTATAGTTTTATATCATTTTCATATCCAAACTATTACTAGGAAATAATGGTTATCTTTATTTATTTTGATTATTTAATCACTTTTATATACTGTTTAAAACATACAAAGGACACAAAATGTTTGTGCAATAATTATTGTCTTACTCTTCTATGTGCTGTGAGTAAGTTATATATGTCTGCTATTTATATTATACACTGTTTACATACAGTCAGTTTTATATTGACCATTGTAAGCTTCTTAAACAATCATAACTGTAAATACCGTGATTATATATTGTTATAAATCATGTGATGTATGGTTAGTTGTAGTGGATTTGAAAAAAAAAGAAGTAAAAAACATTTAACAGAAAAGTTAATAAAAAATTAAATATAATCTCCTTTTCTTATTTCAGTACTATTTGTTTTTCATTAGTGAACACAAAAAAAAGAAGACTTTGAAATACCGATATAATACCCTAACAAAGAATTTACTAATCACATACTTAAAGTAACAAAATCTTTTGGACAAAAAATGAACAAAACAGAACATATTACAAGTTATTTAGTTTGACTTCTCCCATGCATAAGACCAAATGTTAAAATTGTTTTTCTGGATACCCAAAAACCTGCTTATGACACCATATAAAAGAAAGAAGCAACAAACACAATACATGCCACACAAATGTGGATGACTGCAAACAAATTAATTTGTGCTACTCACAAGAGTAGAAAAAAATTAATTTTCCATTCTTAACTACATCAAATAAATTTGTGAATTGCAAAGAAAGGGTTGGCAAACCAAAGCAGTGGAGGACGATCAATGCATTTGAATGGGGATATATAGTTGGAACCCCCCTTTATCATGCATATATGGGTTGGGACCCCCCCTTTTTTTTTTAAAATGGCTGGATTCGCCCCTGCAAAATATCTGCTAAACAATACAATGGTTTACAGTATCATATGAAGTGTGGCAGTTGGCTCGTTGTCAATTATATTCACCACTACACATGCTCAGAAAAGCTGACCAACTTCAACCAGTGCACATCACTAACCACATCAATCGCAGTATACTATGTAGATTTATAGTAGAGACCATTATTTGAAGACTTTTGAAAGGAAGTTAACAAAGTTACTGTTTCAGTTAATTGTCATAGACATTCCCTGGAACTTCTATTATAGAATCTGTACCTGGGCATTATTACCAGACCCTGTAACTAGCTAATATTACCAGTTGTAGCGTATTTAAGTTTACCTTGCAATTATTATAAGGTATTTAAAAGATACAACATCCCTGTACCTAGCTAATATTTACAGGGGATGATTGAGATAACAAACAAAATATATCAGGAACCTTGTCAGTTTTTCTTGCATGTCATTTCTTGATGCATTTTGCTATTTGGAGAATTGGTTGTTATTGACAAATTTTTATATGACCACAAAATTTTGCTGTCGTATATTGGTATGACGTTGGCCTCGTCGTCATCATCGTCCAAAGACACATTGGTTTTTAACCGGATTTTTGTGACAAAAATGTCGGTTATTGATTTGGGGATGTACGGCGGGCGGGCGGGCGGGCGGGCGGGAATCAAATATTGTCCGTGCATTAACTCATGAACCGTTCAACCGAAGCTTTTAAAATTTTAATATGTTGTTACTGACAACTAAATGAAGGTCAAGTTCAATAATGGCGATTTTTACTTTTACCGTTCAGGAGTTATGGTTCTTGAAAGATTGAAAAATGGAGTTTCCAGTCGTGTACGTGCATAAACTCATGAACCGATCAACCAAAGCTTTTAAAATTTTAATATGTTGTTACTGACAACTAAATGAAGGTCAAGTTCAATAATGGCGAGTTTGACTTTTACCGTTCAGGAGTTATGGTTCTTGAAAGATTAAAAAATGGAGTTTCCAGTCATGTCCGTGCATTAACTCAGGAACCGTTCAACCAAAGCTTTTAAAATTTTAATATGTTGTTACTGACAACTAAATGAAGGTCAAGTTCAATAATGGCGATTTTGATTTTTACCGTTCAGGAGTTATGGTTCTTGAAAGATTGAAAAATGGTGTTTCGAGTCGTGTCCGTGCATTTTCTCATGAACCATTCAACCAAAGCTTTTGAAATTTATATATGTTGTTACTGATGACAAAATAGAGGTCAAGTTCAATAATGACGATTTTGACTTTTACCGTTCAGGAGTTATGGTTCTTGAAAGATCGTAAAATGGCGTTTCCATTCACGTTGTTGCATTTACTCATGAACCATTCAATCTAAGCTTTTCAAATTTTAATATGTTGATACTGATGACAAAATGGAGGTCAAATTTGATATTGGCGATTTTAACTTCACATTCATCAGTAATGGTTCTTGTGATTTTGCCAGGACACAAATAAATGTTAATAAATCCGGTTTGCTGTCGTTGTGACAGCCTCTTGTTGCACTATAACTTTAGTTTAAGTAAATATAAATCTATAAAATTTAAACACAAGGTTTATGACCACAAAAGAAGGTTGGGATTGATTTTGGGGGTTTTGGTCCCAACAGTTTAGGAATAAGGGGCCAAAAACTGGCCCAAATAAGCATTTTTCTTGGTTTTCGCACAAAAACTTTAATATAAGGAAGTAGAAATCTATGAAATTTAAACAAGGTTTATGAACACAAAAGAAAGGTTAGAATTGATTTTGGGAGTTTTGGTCCCAACAGTTTAGGAATTAGGGGCCAAAAAGGGCCCAAATAAGCATTTTTCTTGGTTTTCGCACCATAACTTTAGTATAAACTAATAGAAATCTATGAAATTTAAACACAAGGTTTATGACCATAAAAAGAAGGTTGGGATTGATTATGGGAGTTTTGGTCCCCACAGTTTAGGAAATTAAACTTTGTTTGATTTCATTAAAAATTGAATAATTGGGGTTATTTGATATGCTGAATCTAACTGTGAATGTAGATTCTTAATTTTTGGTCCCGTTTTCAAATTGGTCTACATTAAGGTCCAAAGGGTCCAAAATTAAACTTAGTTTGATTTTAACAAAAATTGAATCCTGGGGTTCTTTGATATGCTGAATCTAAAAATGTACTTAGATTCTTTTTTATTGGCCCAGTTTTCATTTGGTACAAATTGGGGTAGTCCGAGATTACTCTGATGTCCAACGGCTGTTTTGCCAGACAAGCTAGGGCCGTGGGACTTCAGAGCTCGTCCCATATCAAAAAGTTGATATTTGCCCACCCAAAATAGATGCACTGCTTCGTCGTTCTGGTGTCGATTGAGGGCCTCAGAATTATATAAATCGGGCATCAATCTATTCATTTTTATACAACCGCAAAAATTGAAAATTTTTTGGTCGTATATTGATGTCACGTTGGCGTCGTCGTCTGCGTCGTCGTCATCGTCGTCGTCCGAATACTTTTAGTTTTCGCACTCTAACTTTAGTTTAAGTAATTTGAAATCAATGAAATTTAAACACAAGGTTTATGACCACAAAATGAAGGTTGGGATTGATTTTGGGAGTTGAGGTCCCAACAGTTAAGGAATTAGGGGCAAAAAAGGGGCCCAAATAAGCATTATTCTTGGTTTTCGCACCATAACTTTAGTATAAATAAATAGAAATCTATGAAATTAAAACACAAGGTGTATGACCATAAAAGGAAGGTTGGGTTTGATTTTGAGAGTTTTGGTCCCAACAGTTTAGGAATAAGGGGCCCAAAGGGTCCAAAATTAAACTTAGTTTGATTTTAACAAAAATTGAATCCTTGGGGTTCTTTGATATGCTGAATCTAAAAATGTACTTAGATTTTTTATTATTGGCCCAGTTTTCAAGTTGGTCCAAATCGGGGTCCAAAATTAAACTTTGTTTGATTTCATCAAAAATTGAATAATTGGGGTTCTTTGATATGCAAAATCTAACTGTGTATGTAGATTCTTAATTTTTGGTCCCGTTTTCAAATTGGTCTACATTAAAGTCCAAAGTGTCCAAAATTAAACTAAGTTTGATTTTAACAAAAATTGAATTTTTGGGCTTCTTTGATATGCTGAATCTAAACATGTACTTAGATTTTTGATTATGGGCCCAGTTTTCAAGTTGGTCTAAATCAGGATCCAAAATTATTATATTAAGTATTGTGCAATAGCAAGAAATTTTCAATTGCACAGTATTCAGCAATAGCAAGAAATCTTCAGTTGCACAGTATTCAGCAATAGCAAGAAATTTTCAATTGTACAGTATTGCGCTATAGCACGAAATCTTCAATTGCACACTATTGTGCAATAGCAAGTATTTTCAATTGCACAGTATTGCGCAATAGCAAGACATATCTAATTGCACAATATTGCGCAATAGCAAGAAATTTTCAACTGGAGTTATCTTTCTTTGTCAAGAATAGTAGTTGAATCGACTTAAATCATTGTTTTACACAATATACAATGTATATTCACTTTTACTACCAACTGATAAATTAAAACAATCTTTACCATTCAGTGATAACAAGCACTTTTTTTACATTTTAATATTTTATGATGTATTTAAATGAGTGGTTATTGTTGCAAACTCCATTAGAAATTTGAATTGAGATCAGTTTTGGAATAAGGGAAAGGGGATGTGAAAAAAAAATAGGGGTGGGGGTGGAGAGAGAATCAATTTTTCTCATTCATTTCAGATTTCATAAATAGAAAAAAAATTCTTCAAACAAGTTTTTGAGAGGATTAATATTCAACAGCATAGTTAATTGCTCAAAGGGAAAAAAAATCAGTTAATTAGACCACATTCATTCTGTGTCAGAAACCTATGCTGTGTCAACTATTTAATCACAATCCAAATTTAGAGCTGAATCCATCTTGAATGCTGTGTCCATACTTACCCCAACCGTTCAGGGTTCAACCTCTGAGGTCGTATAAAGCTGCACCCTGCGGAGCATCTGATTTTAAATGAATATCAATAAAAAGTTGTTAGTTATAGTACATGTATCAAATTTAGGTAAAATCATTGGACTTCCCAGTGTATATTTCATTCAGATGATAAATTAAATTTTGTCAAATATGTGTCTTTGCCACTGACATCACAAATGAAACCTGAAGATTCACAATGTTTCAAACAAATACAAGTAGGATTCTCCAGTCCATCACTGAGCAGTACTTTACTCTCCTCTCCATCTTTTGATATTACTATTATTCTATGAGTGTTAATGTCTGCTACAGAAATGTTACCATAAGTATCTGTACAAAGTCCATGAGGTCCTGATAAATCCTGTGTATATTGCCAGATATGTTTACCTGATTGATCAACACAGTAAACTGCATTACCACTGTAGTCATTATAGATTACTCTGTCATTACAGTAAACAAGGTGCCACATGTTTGTTTTACTCTGAACTTGTATTGACTTCAGTGTATTTCCTTCTAAGTCTATTAAACGGATTTCATCATCATTCAAACCTACAACAAGAGAATCATCTGATGATGATAATCCCCAGCAAAGTGTGTCTAATGAGATAACTTTGGTTACTGTTTCATTCTCCATATTGAAGATCTTAATGGCTTTCTCATAAGGATAAGTTATGGCAATAGTGTTCTGATTGATCTGTGTAACACTCCAAGCATTACCAGGTATAGATAGCTTTTTCAGTAGTTTGCCATCAGGAGTAAGTAGGTTAACACCCCATTCCACTATTATAAGTCTTCCATCCATCAGACAGGTCATGTCACTTATACTTCCCATGTTGATCTCTATCTTATTTTCAATGTTCATGGTCATGCTGTTTATGTTTGATTGTTTTCGTGATTCTACTTGTGCTTCCCTTCTCACACTTGTTTCTTTCTTCAAATCCATATCTGTTTTAACAACAGTTAATTCTCCTAAGGATTCTAACTTTTTTATTATCTTTTCTGTCTCATTATTTTGCTCCATTTTGATGTGAAATTCTTTTGCCCTGTCGTCTTTGTCCAGATTATCTATGTATCGTTGACATTGATGTACATGTTGTTCAATCTGATGTACCCCTAGAAATGATTGGAGTTTGGAGGCATGTGGTATGACGGTATGTAACTGGTCTTGCATTTTCTTTAAGTTTTTCTATTTTTCTCCAATTTCAGCAATTAAATCTTTGGCTTTTGATTTTTGTTCATTTAGGATGGTATCTGCCTCTTTGCATATCCTCTTCTCTAGGTGGGTTAAATGTTTATCTATTTCATTGCGAATTTTCACAATTAATTTTTTAATGCTTTCATATTCTTCTTCTCCTCTTTTAATGTTTTGTGATTTGTTATTTACAATTTCATCTAAGAGTTGTAAGATGGAGTTGATATCTTTCTCTACGGATTCTTTAGATTTTTCAATCTTGGTTTTCTCCACAACACTAGCTAAACTTTTTATTTCGGTACATTTTGAATGACTATTGGAAATACATTTATCACAGCAAGGCATCAAATGACTGGGGCAATACAAGTTGAGCTGTTGACCATGTTTGTCACATTCCGTTTTGATAGCTTTGATGGAGGGTTTATAACTTTTAATATCAATAGTCTTATGATCACATGTTCCTTTGGATCTTTTGTGATGACCAGAACATGTTGAGCACAATCCTTCATCACAGTTGTAACACCAGATGACAGCTTTAGTGTTCACTTTTCCTTCTATACAAGGTCCACATGGAATAGGTTTACTTGATGCCATGATCTGAAAATATCCATGATAAAAGTTATATTTGGCCTAAATTTATGTACAAAACAATGAAGGAAAAACAAATATAATGTAGAACAAACTAAAACCACTGCTTGACTACCAGCTCCTGACTTCGGACAAGCACGTGTTGGATTCTTCAATGGTTGTCGTTAGTTGCTGTATATTGTATTTGATTATCATGTATTCACCCTGTTGTATTGGTAACTTCTTGTGCTTCTTGTTTATAACATACAACAAAATTAATTTGAATATATAATTCTCAATCACACAGGTAAAAATGGTGGATGACATTGTTGATTATAATAGAGTTAGTTCGGTAAGGGCAATATTTGACCCTGATTATAAAGTTCAATGTTACAAGACAAAAAATGTTTTAAGTTGACCTTAGAGACATGTGAGAAAGTTAAATAGAACTATTTTTGTCAAGGTTTAATTCTAACACGTTGATTTTTACATCCCAAAAAGGTTAAGATAAGAGATTTTGCTGAAAATCTGCTGGATTTCAACTAAATTAAGGACCAGGAAACATAGAGTGCAGGCGTTGACAAACTAAATATTCAAATAACACATGAAATGCATTATTTTAAAAGATCTTTGTTGTCGATGTATGAGCTCTATGTTTCCTGTCCGATAATCTATGGAAATTTGCCTATTTTGATTGGTTTTCGTGGAAATATAATATGAAAACAACTTGTGACGTCATAATAAAACTCAGAAACGTAAATTTTCAACAAAATGGTTTATTTCTTATCTAATCACTGTCTTATCTATGATTTATTGTGATACTGCTCAATAAATCCAAACTTGAAATTTACGCTAAAAAAGGGGGCTATTTTAGGACCTTACCGAACCTACTCCTTTGAACAATAAGGCATTTTTTTTTACAATGTATGGACATAGGTTACATACACATAACTCTGCATTTTATACTTAGTCATTAAATAGAATAACTAATAATTTAACCAAATACCTGTTGATTTTGTTATGACAAAAGTTTAGTTCTCTATCACCATTTATTCAATGTCAACCAACCAGGAAGGTATTATGGACATGTCAATAACTGATTCAGCTAATTATTAAATATTTAAATGACATAGAAAATAACTGACCCAAAAAATAAAAGTTCAAAATAAACTTTTGTCATAAAGACATCAGTGGGATTTCAATTTTCTATTAGAGAAAAATGGTGTATGCTATTAAACAGATCTTTATAACAATGTTTCTAAATACAGAAAAAAATCTTTTGGAAGAATCTGGATATATTTTGTCTCTCATCTTATTTGTATGATAACAAAATATTTACTATTTTGTATTATAGTGTGATTTTGCTCTGATTTTAACCTTGTCTATATGTGGAATCAATGTTTTCTATGCAATAACATTTGTTTCATTTTAAGAATCATCCTATCAATACATATTTCAATGAGCTTCATTAATAAGACTAAATATTTTTTTGTTAAATGACTATATGTTCTATGATATACCGAATCTAACCGTGTATTTAGATTCTTAATTTTGGTCCCGTTTTCAAATTGGTCTACATTAAGGTCCAAAGGGTCCAAAATTAAACTTAGTTTGATTTTAACAAAAATTGAATTATTGGGGTTCTTTGATATGCTGAATCTAAACATATACTTAGTGTTTTTATTATGGGCCCAGTTTCAAGTTGGTCCAAATCGAGGTCGAAAATTAAATTAACTTCGTTTGATTTCAACAAAAATTCAATAAATGGGGTTCTTCAATATGCTTAATCTAACCATGTATTTAGATTTTTAATATTTAGGACTGGTTATCAAATTGGCTCACATTGAGGTCTAAAGGGTCCAAAATTGAACTTTATTTGATTTTATCAAACATTGAATTCTTGGGTTTTTTTGATTTGATGAATCTAACCATGTATTTAGATTTTGGATATTGGAATACCACAAAGGGATGGTAAGAATTGTCTTTGGGAGTTATGGCTCAAACCGTTAAGGAATAAGGTACAAAAGGGGGGGGAGGGTTTCCAGGTTAATGGAGAATTACTTAAGTATAAAACATAATTTAAAAGCAGTATAAGGTTGGTAATTGAAACTCATTTTAATAGCTCACCTAAACTGCTCTTAAATTATGTATGTTGGAAATTTGCCAAAAGCTTTGTTATTAATAAATTCCATTGGAAATTTGCCAAAAACTTAAGTTTAATGAACTTTATTGAAAATTTGCCAATATAAAATGTTGCATTGGAGTTATCTTTTTTTGTCCAGAATAGTAGTCAAATCAATTTAAATCATGACTGTATGACATTTTATATTTTATGATGTATTTAAATGAGTAGTTATTGTTGAAAACTCCATAAGAAATTTAAATTGAGATCATTTTTGGAATTAGGGAAAGGGGGAAGTGAAAAAAAATTGGTGGGGTTCAAATTTTTCTATTTCAGATTTCAGAAATGAAAAAAAGAAAATTTCTTCAAATATCAAAGGATTAATAATCAACAGCTTAGTGAATTGCTCAAAAGCAAAAAAAAAAAAAACATTTTAAGTTCAATAGACCAAATTCATTCTGTGTCAGAAACCGATGCTGTGTCATCTTTTTAATCACAATCCAAATTAAGAGCTGTATCCAGTTTGAATGTTGTGTCCATACTAGCCCCAACTGTTCAGGGTTCGACCTCTGCGGTCGTATAATGCTGCGGAGCATCTGGCTTGATTGGCTATCGTAGAGTGTTCCTGATAACCACTATTGAATTGGACAATTTGCAATGGGAATCATCATTTGTATGAACTGACTATAATTGGTATGCCGCTTTTCGTTTACAAAAGAATGAGCTTCATATTTTGAGCAAGCAACAAACTAGCAAATAATAAATCAACCAAGCGAATTTGACCCACAATAAACCAAGGTTGACTACATTTTTGCGTTTTACTTTTAATACTAGTTTTAGATACCTCTTTTGCTGAACTGTTGTTTGCCGAAGGTATCAACAATACCTATCCTTCCTTGGTCATGGTTTTACGAAATATATTTTTATAGAGAAAGTAACTCTAGATTGTTGATTATACTGTTATTCGTTCTTGCTTGTTTCTGGTTATACAGACATCCGATTCCTTTTCCTAGATTAACTTTACTTTTGGTACTTTTTTTTGTTTTATCGGCTCTTCAACGTTCAATAATAATTGTATACAGTTATTGCATGAAGTTCGAACTTGCATGTTTGTTACGTAGGTACGTCACTTTGTGATGTCCTGCAGTTATATTTCTGTCGTTGATAAAAGATGTTCGATGTTGTTCTGTGGTTTGCATGATTATATACTGTATATATTGTGTGTTTGTGTTGTTTGTCACATGAACTGTAGAACGACGCTAGATTAAAACTGACGTGGAAATGTAACACCCCGTCACCGAAAGCTTCATTTTATGAAGCCCATGTGGTCGTGTGGTCTAGTGGAACGGCTACAATGCAGGCGATTTGGTGTCACGACATCTTAGTAGCATGGGTTCGAATCCCGGCGAGGGAAGAACAAAAACAATTGCGAAAGCAAGTTTAAAGATCTAACATTTTGGGTTGATGTTTAGACGAGTTGTATATTATATTAACTTTATTATATTTATTACAATAACTTAATTATTGTATTAACTTTGGCATACAAGCAGTAGGTTTGGCTAGACATGCAACTAGATTTAACCCACTTTTTTCTTGAAATGTCCCATACCAGGTCAGAAATATGGCAATTGTTATTTAAAAATAGTTCGTTTCTATGTATCTTGGCGTTTGTTTTTGTTGCACTGGAGTGTTTTAGCTCTTTTGGCTTCCTCTTATAGCTGATGTGTTTCCTAGGTTTTAGATTGTTACCCGGATTTGTCTTATCTCAATCGAGTTGTGACTTTTGAACGGTATACTACTGTTGCCTTTATTTTTTTTTAAAAGGTTTTCGACTTTCTAATATTTTGGTCTCGAGCATCATTGAAGAAACTTAACTGTCTAAATACGAGCATCTGGTAAATTAAAATTGGAACCATTAATGTTACTACAACTGGCTCGATACCTCTGCTGGTGGACCATAATGCCATAAAATTATCCCCAATTTAGTTTTCATAACTTCTGTATTAGCCTGAACTTACGGATATTCTTCTACTAAATTTTACAGTTTTTCGCTTTTCGAAATCATTATAAAATCAGGAATGTTTCTTGTGTGGGTTTGTGTATACTGTTTGTTCATTTTTTGTGTTATCGAACAAGCAACCTTGGTATTAAGTTTTGAATTTTTAAAAGTTATAGTTTTGGCCTCGGGCATCACTTAGAGACATGTACTGTTGAAATTCGTATCTTAAGCAATATAATTGATACCCTTTATGTTGTTACTACCAATGTTTTTATTATTTCATGTTTGCCGGTCGAACGTTAGAATTACTGTTCATCCAATCATGGACACTCGTACATTATGTTTAATCCGAACGATTAGCAAAGGAAACAAGACGTTGTCCAAAGTTTTAATACTTGTCTCATTATGGTTATTTTTACATGACACATGTATTTCTACCAAACTTTAATAGTTTCATCGTGCATGATAACACTTTTTCGAAGCACGTTTTTTAACTATCATTTGTTCTTTATTTTGTAAAATCTCATCACGGCATGTAATCATATTCGAGGATCATAGACCTGCAGAGTCAACGGCGACGCCTTATACATTCCATTATGTTATCACTTGAGTGGTATGAATTCATTATTGAACGTAAAAGATGTAAATGAATAACAAATTCCACATTATAAAATTATGAATTCATGATATTTCATTTCATTGCTAATATGTTTTTGTAACGTTTGTGAATTTTGCACCAAAACAAACGTTCCAGAGAATTTGCCGAATAATTAAGACCTTGTTTGGAAGGGTTTATATTTCGTGTTCCCACTATGCCAGTGACAAACGCGACAAGATAAATTATTAATAAAAAATTTATTGTTAAATAACATATTCCAACATAACTCATGGACATTGATCTCTGAAAAAATGAGTAATACACAATGGTGTGATAAAGAAAATTATAAAATACAAAAGAAATGTATTGCACATATACTAAATTTTGATAAATTAGTGTATAAAAGGTTATCATAGATTAAATACCTTAATACATGGTAACAAACAAACCCTATCAAATATACAGAACGTACATATTCAACAACTTTTAAAGTATACAAAACATTTTACACTCTGACGCTATTCCCTTCACATCTAAACAATAAACAACTGTGCACGCCTCTATCACACTAGGTATCAAAGTCTATAAAGTGTATACAACGTCATCAGAAAATAATAACAATAAATACACAAAAATATACTATGGTATACTTCAATTGTTAATAATGCTAGTAACAATAAGATGTTACTTTCTCAACTGGTCATTTTTTTCCAAAACAAAGTACTCACTCCACATTGTTTCGCAAGCACAAAAGTCAATAACTAATGTTAAGAAGAAAAGCACATTCCAATATTTATTCATAACAATCATCGTCGTCGTCATGGCGTTTCCCCCTCTTTGCTGGCATCATACCTCCAATCAATCCATTAGCTGTATTAAACAGATTAATTGGTGTGCTACCGTCCGTGATGAGGGTTGATTTCAGGCCGAGGGACTGCAACATACGGACCTGTTGGTCTGGTCCAGCTGAAGCCATGGTTGCTAAGGTATTTGCTCCAATAGCATCCACCATGTTCTTGAACTTTGTTGTTTCGATGGCTGACATTTCTCTAGATTTGCTTAGTTCCATTTCATCTTGTTCTCGAACATATTTTAATTCTGCCTCTCTGGCTTGTGTAAGTCTTTCCAATTCAGATTCCTAAAATAAGATTTAAAATATTTTACCAACATTATCTACAATAATACAACATATCAGCTAAGTTGAGTTCTATAAATAGATAGCATATAATTTTGGTGAAACATACCATTATATGTCAACACCGTAAAGATAATTTCAGATAATAACAGGATAAAAACAGAAACATGGGACACATACAAACTTGGAAACAGCATCATTTAAAATTCTACGATATACTGAAATTATTTCAAATATTCTTCGAGTGCGAGCAATTCTACACACCTTTATCAAATGCAAACAGTGAAATGGTAAAAAAGCAAGGTTAAAGCATATGACCTATAAACCACTTATGCCATCAAATTTCATTGAAAAATTACATAAACCCTGCTACTTACTGATTCAATCTTCATGGCTTGTGATTTTAGTTTAGCTTGGTCTACAGCTGCCTCGCCTTCAATCCTTGAGGCTTCAGCTCGGGACTGTGCCTCTGCCTTAGCCTGGCCAGTACTTTCTACTGCAGCACTGTTTGCTTGTAATTCTAACAATTGTTTCCTGGATTTTTCAGCCTCTGCTTCATCTGAAATCTTCTGTCTTTCTAATCTTCCTTTAGCTTCTTGTTCTAATCTCTCTGCTTCATGTCTAGAATGGGAAAACAAACGTTGATTAACAATGATGAACTTAATCTGAATCAATCAACATTTCATATGCCTTTGTGTCACTTACCATGCTTGTACGACATGGTTAATGCATATGATTGTATTGATCAAATATGGTTCAGCTTCTTGCGAGTTAGTCGTGACTAAATACCCTGGTTTGCAAAATTAACTACATTGAAGCGGCTTCCTCTGAGTTAAATGTGCATTCGATGGCTAGCAGTAAAGATTTCTATAGAGTAACTCACCTTGCAGTAGCTTCTTGTGAGTTTGTGGTAATTTCAATGGCCAGCTGTACAGATTTTTGTAAGGCATCTCTTGTTCTCTGATCTACAGGCTCAACAGATTGAATATCAATACTGGTGAATACCAAATTGTTTTGTGGAAATCTGAAAGTCCCTCGAACTTTTCCTTTCTCATCAAAACCAAATACTGATGATCTGATGATTCTTGCCGAATTCTAAAATGAAAGATTGTCTATCTTTTAGCTGACTTTTTTTATATTTCTACGTTTTCACAAATACATGGCTTTTAAACATTTTGAAGATGAAGGTAAATCCAGAAAAGCGATTAGAACACACCAAATTTATAAAGTCAAAAACTGATGCATTTAAGAAAAGGTTTCAGGTTTCCATCATCTTTGGGTTAGTGTATGCCCTCACTCGAATTTCATATCTTTAAACCAAACTATTTCCTGTATAAAGATAATGCTAACCTTATGGAAGTCATCAAACTGTACTTGTGCCACGGCCCCTCTGACTCGGGAAGCTATAGCCTTGCAGGCATCTCCAATGAAATCTGGTACACTGAAAATCTTAGCAGCCTCGACTTTATCCTCTTTGCTTTCAATTTCAAAGTGCCAGTTGTACGACAGCTGTAAAGACAGTCTTGCATGGTCAGATGTTTCTACTGTAATGATGTCAGTACTGAAGTCTGGTCCCAGAAACAAACATAGTGATTTAATGACATTGTTTTTCTTTGGTTTGCCACCAGAAAGGCTAAGCTTTGTAAATTGTTCATCAGGACCTAATAAAACCAACTCGGGACCAAAAACAACTCTGTAAAGAAAAGCAAAATTGAAGATAAGTTAAGATTTTATCACATGATTTACATATTAGTATCTTGTTAGTACATTGTATTGCTCTAATAAACAGACTTATCAAACCCCTTTCACCAATTGAAATAAGGTACAATTAAGAACAGTATTATGATGACATTATCAATTCTAAACATAAAACTTAACGCTTAAATTAAATCTCACTTTAAGTACCAATAACACATTTTATCAATATACCTTGCTTTCTTTTCTTTATAATCGTAAATCTGTACAGCAGCATTGTGTGGAACTCGGAAAGTGATCACACGTGTTTTGTCACGTGGTTTAGCAGCCTCACTTCCTGGTTTTGGTCCTCTCTCACCAAAGGCCTGTGGGTTTTTAGCCTCAGCCAGGAGAGTCTCGACTGCAGGAGGAAGTTCTTTAGCCCATAGTTCCTCATCCTGATTTAACATGTATGTCTCTCCAGTTACAGCTCTGACCTAAAATGTGTATTTTAAAATATTTGATATCACAAGGTAACAAATATATATGTTCAATTCACAACTCTATTCAGTTAATATATTCTTATAGATCACCGAAAATTACATTTGATGTGTTAAATGAATTTGCATTTTACACAAAGATGTTTGATAGAATTTCATTACATAATATGAGACTATCAACTGACTGACATCTTTAAGAAAAATACACATGTATATGATTATTTGTGGAAAATAGAAACTGTATGACATACCTTTCCAGTTTTAATACATCTGACATAGATACCCTCATTTTCATCTAGTGGTAGTGCAGTTCTCTTCATGGTCACCTCAACCTCCACTGGTGGAACGTATTCTGCTGGTCCCCGAATCATCCATTTATCTCCTGGTTTTCGTTCTATCTTCTGGAAATAAAAGAACATGTCAATAGAAATATTATCGTGTAAAACAAAGCAAAACAATCATATCAATAGTAATTTGGATTTCATACCAAAGACACCTTCAATAGGAAATAATTGTCAAACTGTTTTAAACAGGTGGAACTAGTTTGCATTTTACATTTACCACAGATAAAAGGGTTCCCAGAATAACTATTAACCTGAAATGTTTGAGCAAAAACAGTATCATTCAGGCTTACATAAAGGTCATTTTTATAAATTTCCTGTTTACAAAATTTTGAATTTTTCAAAAAACTAAGGATTTTCTTATCCCAGGCATAGATTACCTTAGCCGTATTTGGCATAACTTTTCGAATTTTTGATCCTCAATGCTCTTCAACTTTGTACTTGTTTGGCTTTATAAATATTTTGATATGAGCGTCACTGATGAGTCTTATGTAACCGAAACGCGCGTCTGGCGTACTAAATTATAATCCTGGTACCTTTGATAACTATTTGCAATAACAGTATGACAACCAGGTGCTCCGCAGGGCGCAGCTTTATACGACCGCAGAGGTCGATCCCTGAACAGTTGGGGCAGGTATGGACAAAAAATTTAAGCGTGATACAGCTCTGAATTTGGATTGTGATCAAATTTTTGACATTATATGGGTTTTTTACACAAAACAAATGTCAAGCCATTCCATCATCATCATCATCTCAATTCAAATTTTAAATGGACTTTGCAACCATAAACACTCATTTAAATACATCAGAAAATTATAAAAATAGAAAATGACATGATAGTCATGTCTGGCAAATTTCCAACATACATTATCTAAAAACATTTTAGAAAAGATAAGGGAAAAAAGCTTCATCAGCAACATTTTATATTGGCAAATTTCCAATGAAGTTATTTACATAAAGTTATTGGCAAATAAAAATAGAAAATGACATCATAGTCATATCTGGCAAATTTCCAACATATATTATCTAAAAATATTTTAGATAAGATAAGGAAAAAAAAACTTCATTAGCAACATTTTATATTGGCAAATTTCCAATGAAGTTATTTACATAAAGTTATAGGCAAATAAAAATAGAAAATGACATCATAGTCATGTCTGGCAAATGTCCAACATACATTATCTAAAAACATTTTAGATAAGATAAGGAAAAAAAGCTTCATCAGCAACATTTTATATTGGCAAATTTCCAATGAAGTTATTTACATAAAGTTATTGGCAAATTTCCAACATATATTATCAACTACTACTCTATACAAAGAAAGATAACTCCAATTGAAAATTAATTGCTATTACACAATATTGTGCAATTAGATATTTCTTGCTATTGTGCAATACTGTGCAATTGAAAATTTCTTGCTATTGCACAATACTTGATATGGAATCCTGATTTGGACCAACTTGAAAACTGGACCCATAATCAAAAATCAAAGTACATGTTTAGATAAAGCATATCAAATAAGCCAAAGAATTTAATTTTTGTTAAAATCAAACTTAGTTTAATTTTGGACCCCCATTTGGACCAACTTGAAAACTAGGCCAATAATTAACCAGATGCTCCGCAGGGCGTAGCTTTATACGACCGCAGAGGTTGAACCCTGAACGGTTGGGGCAAGTATGGACACAACATTCAAGCTGGATTCAGCTCTAAATTTGGATTGTGATTAAATAGTTGACACAGCATAGGTTTCTGACACAGAATGAATGTGTTCTAATGAACTTAAAATTTTTGTTTTCTCTTAGAGCAATTCACTATGCTGTTGAATATTAATCCTCTCAAAAAAATGTTTGAAGAAATTTTCTTTTTTATTTATGAAATTTCAAATGAGAAAAATTGAACCCAATTTTTTTAATCACATCCCCCTTTCCTTTATTCCAAAACTAATCTCAATTAAAATTTCTAATGGAGTTTGCAACAATAACTACTCATTTAAATACATCATAAAATATTAAGATGTAAAAAAACTGCTTGTTATCACTGAATGGTAAAGATTATTTTAATTTATCAGTTGGTAGTAAAAAGTGAATATACATTGTATATTGTATATAACAAAGATTTAAGTTGATTCTGGACAAAGAAAGATAACTCCAATTAAAAAAAATCTTGCTATTGCACAATATTTTGCAATTAGATATTTCTTGCTTACTATTCTGGACAAAGAAAGATAACTCTAATTAAAAAAAAAATTTGCTATTTCACAATATTGTGCAATTAAATATTTCTTGCCATTGCGCAATACTGTGCAATTGAAAAGACTTGCTATTGCACAATACTTAATATAATAATTTTAGATCCTGATTTGGACCAACTTGAAAAGTGGGCCCATAATAAAAAATCTAAGAACATTTTTGGATTCAGCATATCAAAGAACCCCAAGATTTCAATTTTTGTTAAAATCAGACTAAGTTTAATTTTGGACCCTTTGGACTTGATGGTAGACCAATTTGAAAACAGCACCAAAAATGAAGAATCTACATACACAGTAAGATTTGGTATATCAAAGAACCCCATTTATTCAATTTTTGATGAAATCAAACAAAGTTTAATTTTGGACCCCGATTTGGACCAACTTGAAAACTGGGCCAATAATCAAGAATCTAAGTACATTTTTAGATTCAGCATATCAAAGAACCTAACTGATTCATTTTTTGTCAAAATCAAACTAAGTTTAATTTTGGACCCTTTGGACCTTAATGTAGACCAATTTGAAAACGGGACCAAAAGTTAAGAATCTACATACACAGTCATGACAGTTAGATTCGGCATATCAAAGAACCCCAATTATTCAATTTTGATGAAATCAAACAAAGTTTAATTTTGGACCCTTTGGGCCCCTTATTCTGTTGGGACCAAAACTCCCAAAATCAATACAAACCTTCCTTTTATGGTCATAAACCTTGTGTTTAAATTTCATAGATTTCTATTTACTTAAACTAAAGTTATTGTGCGAAAACCATGAATAATGCTTATTTGGGCCCTTTTTTGGCCCCTAATTCCTAAACTGTTGAAACCAAAACTCCCAAAATCAATCCCAACCGTTCTTTTGTGGTCATAAACCTTGTGTCAAAATTTCATAGATTTCTATTAACTTAAACTAAAGTTATAGTGCGAAAACAAAGAAAATGCTTATTTGGGCCCTTTTTGGCCCCTAATTCCTAAAATGTTGGGACCAAAACTCCCAAAATCAATACCAACCTTCCTTTTGTGGTCATAAACCTTGTGTTAAAATTTCATAGATTTCCATTCACTTTTACTAAAGTTAGAGTGCGAAAAGTTTTTCAAATTTTGCGGTCGTATAAAAATCTAAGTACATTTTTAAATTCAGCATATCAAAGAACCCCAAGGATTCAATTTTTGTTAAAATCAAACTAAGTTTAATTTTGGACCCTTTGGACCTTAATGTAGACCAATTTGAAAACGGGACCAAAAATTAAGAATCTACATACATAGTTAGATTCGGCATATCAAAGAACCCCAATTATTCAATTTTTGATGAAATCACACAAAGTTCAATTTTGGACCCTTTGGGCCCCTTATTCCTAAACTGTTGGAACCAAAACTCCCAAAATCAAACCCAACCTTCCTTTTGTGGTCATAAACCTTGTGTTAAAATTTCATAGATTTCCATTCACTTTTACTAAAGTTAGAGTGCGAAAAGTTTTTCAAATTTTGCGGTCGTATAAAAATCTAAGTACATTTTTAAATTCAGCATATCAAAGAACCCCAAGGATTCAATTTTTGTTAAAATCAAACTAAGTTTAATTTTGGACCCTTTGGACCTTAATGTAGACCAATTTGAAAACGGGACCAAAAATTAAGAATCTACATACATAGTTAGATTCGGCATATCAAAGAACCCCAATTATTCAATTTTTGATGAAATCACACAAAGTTCAATTTTGGACCCTTTGGGCCCCTTATTCCTAAACTGTTGGAACCAAAACTCCCAAAATCAAACCCAACCTTCCTTTTATGGTCATAAACCTTGTGTTTAAATTTCATAGATTTCTATTTACTTATACTAAAGTTATGGTGCCAAAAATAATGCTTATTTGGGCCCCTTTTTGGCCCCTAATTCATAAACTGTTGTGACCTCAACTCCAAAAATCAATCCCAAGATTTTGGGAGTTTTGGTCCCAACATTTTAGGAATTTGGGGCCATATTCATTGATTTCTATTCACTTTTACTAAAGTTAGAGTGCGAAAACTAAAAGTATTCGGACGACGACGACGCAGGACGACGACGACGACGCCAACGTGATAGCAGTATACGACCAAAAAATTAAAATTTTTGCGGTCGTATAAAAAGCATAGGCCATTTTCTGTGTTAACTTAAAATAATTTTGTTGAACAGTTTTGATATAGATACAGACATCCAATCATAAAACAAAAAGAAAACACGTGATATAAATACTTAATAGTGTTCACAGTTCAACTTACAGCATCTTTATCAATGAATGATTCTGTTGCTCGTAGAATAACACCTTCATCTTCTCCCAGTACATAGACATTCTGGATTCCTCTCTCAAATCGTTCTCCGGGTAACAAAAAGAAGGAACACTCACCCTATAAAAATACAATTATATAAAATGAGAATAATTATATACTCGGGGAATAAGAAAGATGCCTTCAATGAAAACGTTAAAGTTAAGTTAAAGATCAGCTTTCAGCTGTTGAGTTGTATTGACATTGAGAGAAAAAAGAATGTTTTCTGTAAAATACACAATGTAAAGAATTCTGATCCGAACGCCGACTTATTAATTGACATTTCACCGTTTCAGAATCTAATGCACCCTGAGTAATATTTTCCAAAGTGTACGCCAGAAACGTCGTGATTGGTTAAAAATGTCATTAACAATGGAAATTCAACCAATGACGTGACGCTATTTTCATTTTGGGTACGAACAATGAAATTACCCATGATTCTTTAGATTTTGAAACGGCCAATTACTAAGTACTCTTTTAGAGATGGTGCAATAGGAAATACACCGTACATATGACATAATAACAGGGCGTTTTCGTCACTGTTCAAAATACTTTATTCACATAAGCTTGTTGCATGCCAATTTATTAATATAAACTTGGTATATACTATGCAACAGCATACATTGATGAAACTTAGTTATACAGAATATTATCTATGCTAATTCATCTAACATTGTATTTACCTTAACTAATTTCTTTCTACCCAGCTGAAGTCTGCCATGTTCATCGGAAGGGTCAAGAATGATACAATATTGTCTTGAGGTAAGTGTGGTGATGTTGATGACTCCAACAACCTGAAATCAAACCGTAAGTATATTACAAACCAGATGCTCCGCAGGCCGCAGCTTTATACGACCGCAGAGTTTGAACCCTGAACATTTGGGCAAGTATGGACACAACATTCAAACTTGATACAGCTCTGAATTTGGATTGTGATTAAAAAGTTAACACAACACAGGTTTCTGACACATAATGAATGTGGTTTAAGAACTTAAACTTAAAAACTTTAAATTTTAAATTGTACATTACCTATTATGGTCCAATATCCAAATTCTAAATACATGGTTAGATTAAGCATATCAAAGAACCCCAAGAATTCAATTTTTGATGAAATCAAATAAAGTTCAATTTTGGACCCTTTACACCTCAATGTGGACCAATTTGATAACCGGACCAAAACATCAAAAATCTAAACATGGTTAGATTAAGCATATATCAAAGAACCCTAATATAGACAATTTTTGTTGAAATCAAACAAAGTTTAATTTTGGACCCCAATTTGGACCAACCTGAAAACTGGGCCTATAATCAAAAATCTAAATACATGTTTAGATTCAGCATATCAAAGAACCCCAAGGATTCAAAATCTAAATACATGTTTAGATTCAGCATATCAAAGAACCCCAAGGATTCATTTTTTGTTGATATCAAACAAAGTTTAATTTTGGACCCCGATTTGGTCCAACTTGAAAAATTGGGCCAATAGTAAAAAATATACGTAAATGTTTAGATTCAGCACATCAAAGAACCCCAAGGATTCAATTTTTGTTAAAATCAAACTTAGTTTAATTTTGGACCCTTTGGACCTTAATGTAGACCAATTTGAAAACGGGACCAAAAATTAATAATCTACATACACAGTTAGATTCGGCATATCAAAGAACCCCAATTATTAAATTTTTGAAGAAATCAAACAGCTTGATACCAATATACGACCAAAACATTTTCAATTTTAGCGGTCGTATAAAAATTGGAAACTGTTTTTCAACCACCGCAACATTAACATTTCTTTTCAGTAGGCGTTAAGTTTCAAAAACAATGGCAATTACTTAAGTATTGGTCCATTGCTGCATTGTTTGAACAGAACTTAAGCGAATCTGAGCTGTACTCAAATTGAATATTATCATAACTTGTAAAATGAAACTCGGAAGAGTGCATGAGTATGAACTGCACTGAGTCAGAATCATATTTTGTTGATTAAAAGTGAAATAGAAAGGAAGTAAGGAAAGGATTTGAAGAAATCAAAGTGAAGATGTGTTCCCCAGACACGTTTTTCTTTTATTCATAAAAGGAAAACAATAAGTGTTTATTCCATATTTCATTCCCTGTTACATCAGTACATACCTCTTCATACACATTAGGTATGTGTGTTTCTGTGTCTGTCATTTTGATCAACCATTCCTCTCCATTCTTTCTTGTTACACCAAAGTCGTCTTTAAATGTTCTCAATGATATCATATGGAGGGCTTTCTGCAAGATAACAAATTAGATTGATTGTTGGTTGCTTAACGTCCAGTGGCAAATGAACAAATAAGATGATAATGTCTTGTCTAATTACGTTGTACATTACTAGTATTTGAAAGGTGAATAATATGACCAGATAACTCTAAGAAATATTTTTAAAATTGTTTGTTCCTATTATGCTACGTTTTCTTTCTCTATTTTATATAACGTTTTTATGGTGTACTAGTTTATCATCTATTTATTCCTCCGCAAATTTAAATAAACATGCAAAATATTTTTTAAATACGAAAATTCAAACGATCGCATCAACAAAAGAAACACGAAACATGCACCAATAGATCAACGATCAATTTATCTTCTTTTTATCGTCATTCCACTGATTGGAACTATATTTACCTTATCTGTTAGAACATAGGCGTTGACAACATCTACAACTTCTTCATAGGCTCCTGGGAGATAAGCTCCGGTCTTCTTCACCAGCCATTCCTCACCGGTTACCCTAGCAACACCTTGTCTATCAATAGTCTCCTTCCTAGCCCTCAATCTAATGGCCTGGTTAGGTCTAATGACTGTGGCTCTGACAGTCTCCTCAATAACAACCTCTTTCCTTGGGATATATGTTCCTGGTCCTTCAAATAGCCACTCATCCCCAGCTGTTCTCTTTTCTTCATCATCGTCTTCAAAGTCTAGAATAGCTCTGAGCCGAAGAGCGGAGTTGGCTGCTACCACCTTCAGGGAGGTTACAACCTACGAACAAATGAGAAATTCAAATCGGCTGCTACCTAATATCAAGGGTTTCCACCTTTAATCCACAATGGTGAAAATCAAATAAAATGCTACCATTTTAAATGGTGGTATACTTATCATCAATTAAATTAGCTCCTAATACTTTTTACTACCAATAAACAACAAAGAAGATGCCGAAACCAGCTGCAACTACAGTCATGGCAGGGCTACAACAAATAAGTGAGATAACTCAAACTCAGGTGCTACTACAGTTTAGGGAGGGTTACAACCAATTAACAACACTTGGAAGGTCAAATCAAATCAGTTGCGTATAGAACAGCTTCAACCTTCAAGCAACGAGGGAGGAAATCAAATATGTAGCTACCACTGTCAGGGGACGGTTGAAACCAATAAACAACAATTAAATGAAAAAAAAAATCAACTGCTTTTAAGTAAGCTACAACCTCTAAACAACAAGGGAGGGAATCAAATTATCTGCTACCACTGACAGAAGGGATGGTTAAGACCAGTAACCAACACTTAAAAGGAGAAAAAGCAAATCGGTCACTGCCACTTATGGGTTACAACGAATAAGTCATCCGTGGATGTTATATCATTGAAAGTCAATAAGTGATCAATATAACATTTTTTCCTTAACTTCATTATGTATTATTGAAAAAATTAGATTATTTCATGCAATCGATAAGTCGTAAATCTGTAGGTAATAACGCATACAATCCCTGATTACTTATACATTACTGGATTTACTGGCTAGATGCTCAAAATAATTGTTTACTGGGAAATCGTGCCTAGAAGCTGAAATCAAAACAACTCATATATTTTTGACAAGTAATAATGAATTAAATATTGTAACTACTTTGTTCTGTTCATTGTTATATCAAAACTTGAACCTATAGCCACGAATATCATACCTGTTTCAGTATTTCCCCAGGGTACAGTGGGAAAGGATCCTGTGCCAATCTAATCTCCTGGTCAGCATGTACAAGTTTGGCCTGTCCACTTTCGTCAAAGACAACTTTACATTCTTTGTCCTTTAGTACAGGGTTTTCTACGATACAATAATGCCTTGGGGGCACTGTGATCATACGCTCTGGTCCATATACCACTCTGTAAATATCAATGCGCAATATTTGTATCCAGCTTATTACGGTATTGACTTTTAAGAATATATCCTGTCAGATTAATATCTGGTTGAACATGGTCTGGCCTATCTGACAAATGAAATGCAAGAAAATCTTGTCATTCCAAAACTTGTTACTAACTAGTATATTTAGTTGTCAGTTCTATGATATTCTAAAAATAAATAGTTTCATATAACATTGGGTAATTTTCACTTCAAGTGTACTCTGCCTTTTGGTGTAAACAAAAATCCATAATACTTTTTTCTTTTCTTTTTAAGGTTGTTCTTCTGATGGAATAGTGTGGGGATTATATGCACCAGAAAATTTATCTAGGCAGACATTCTACTCACGGGAATAAAAAGGCTATAGTTATACTTACTTTTCATTGTCTTGTCTGACAAATGTCTGTGGACCAATCTCAAGTCTTGTTACATTGAGGTTCTGGTCTAGAACATGGAGGTAAAAATAAGGAGGGATTCTGTATAGTGATTCGTCTCCCCGTCTTGACATGGTGGATGAGGGTCTGTTTAGCTCTGAAATAATAAAAGTTCATTTTAAATTATTGATTTAAAATTCTCGAAGTCTTGTTAACTTCTGAGCAGAAATTAATAATTTCATAAAGTTTATTTTTAAAAAGTAAAATCACAAAAATACTGAACTTAGAGGAAAATCAATTCGGAAAGTCCATAATCACATCAAAATCATATAACAATACACATCAAAAACGAATGGACAAGAACTGTCATATTCCTGACTTGGTACAGACATTTTCACATTTAGAAAATGGTGGATTAAACCTGGTTTTATAGCGATAACCCTCTCACTTTGATGACAGTCTCATCAAATTCCGTTATATATTACATTGATGCGTTAACTAAACAGACACAAAAAATAAAATGGTCAGAATATGGGTACATTATTCATCATCGTATAACAATTTTAAAAGGAACAATTTAACACAACACAAAAACATCTATCTACAAACACATTCATTGATTTGTGTGTCTGACGTCAGAAAATTTTATACGTTGCATAGATTTGTCGTTCAATGTGCATACAAACAATTTTAAAATTTACATAGGCAATGTTAGCATACAGGGTTAAAAAATCAAAAGTATGTAAGAATAAATTTCAGAAATAGACCGAGATTTAAAATAGTTCAAAAGTTATATAATAGAATTTATAAGAATCCACAAATAGTTCATTCCACTACGCGATTGAATGATTTTGACGTTTGTGGTTCAACGTATTTTGAAATTCATAATAGAAATATATCATATTAATGACATAAAATAGAACACTATCAGACTTGACGGGATCTCTTAAAGTACAGAGTCACGTTATAAGAACCAAAGAAATACATATGCAATTTTTTTTATAATTAATTTTTTTTGGGGGGGGGGGGGGGATTGGTAAAAACGACAAACCGTAAGATGCATAGTAAGGTATGACAACTTTGGAAAAGCCAGTTTTCCAAGCACAAAATATGTTACTAGATAGACCCCCCCCCCCTTGAAACCATCCACCTACCAATGGAGCAATCTCGTATACAACCATCCGGTATCAAGAAAATGTATTAACCTGTTAAGCCTCAATTGCAATTAGTGATATTTTCCCTCAAATCCACAATTATGATTTTCAGCAAAGTAAATCCACATCCCGTTAAGATTGATGGATTGCTCTTTACGTATCGTCCAGTGACAGATAGTTCATGCATGTTTGTGCAAAATCACATTTGGAGGAAGTGATTTAAAATATTGGATTTGTGAAATTGAAGGTTTCTTAGGAATTCTCACTGTTACATGTATGTGCATTGATTGGTTGTCGGATATGAGGAAATTAAATATTCAATTGAAGGAAGGAAGACGTGTCTTTAGAACCCATTTAGTAAGGATGACTTAATATGAGTGGCGTGTTGAAAAGTGCATTTATCAAAATGTGAGATTTTCAATAAAATTAAAAGTTATTGCACAACACAAAATGTCGTCTCATCGATAGTGTGTGTCGTAACAAGTTGGTTGAATATTACATTCAGCAAAAATTAAGTAAATACAAAGACAAGTCGCAAATCTACAATAATACGGTTTATACTTGTCTTATGTACGTATTTAAATCTGTATAATATCGTACCTGAATAAATCTTTACCTACATCTTCATTTATCATGTTTATAATATTTTACTTACCTTATTTATTCAATTTACTGCTTGAAACTTAAAAACAAGATCTAAATATAGGAATGACCGACAAATATTCTTACCTGGATAAAAAAAATGCTGACGGTATTGGCTATACCCTAGCTATGTTGGCTGGATACAAGCCAAACAATTAGATCAATATAAATGTATTAATATACGTGTTCATAACCACTCAGGTGTTTAATTGTTTACATTTAAAGTACTTTCAAATTTAACATTTTTCACATTGTTTAAACGAGGAAGTTGCGTTGGTTCTGCATTGATTTAAAAGATACATTGCACGCCCCTGTTTAACATAAATTGAAAGTAAATAGTAGATGTATAGTAAATAAGATTACGATAACTGAATAGCATATGTTGTTTTTACCTTATTTAGACAGACATGTGTACCCGGTCATGACCAGGCATGACCAAAGACTTTAAGTAATGTTCTAATGTTTCATTCCTTTAATTTTCTGCACATTTTTTTCAATCAGCATTTTAATTTTACTCTGTACATTTTTAGCAAACCCATTCATTGCAAACCACTCTGGGCCCTTACATTATATACATATATACCCAACAATTACACCCATTACAATATCGAAACACGTTATAAGGGTTTTATTGAAGAAAAAATTACAGCGAACATGTACATTTCAATTACATACTATATAACTTTTCAATCAACTATAGAGTGTGCTAATCTTCAATGAATATTTTATCTAGTATCGGTAGGTTATTTAACTCTCGATTTATCTAATAATGTATACTTGTGTATATATATATTTAATCAATAAGATGAGAAATAAGCAAAAATCCATAGGATATATTATAGTTACTAAACCTTACCTTTTCAATCAGAGCTGCACGAAGAATAGTCTTATCAAAATAGAAATCTCGAATTAAGTAAATGTTGATTGAGATTTGCTGACTGTTAGAGTGGTGCAATCGAAAGAAATAGAGTAAAGGCTAAAAATAGAAACTGGGGATTTCACAACCGGATACAAATAATATATATGCGTCACAATGTTTATTTCAAATGTGAGTTTTACAGTGCTTTTTGTCTCGCCTGGGACGAAATTCTCAGTGTCACTGTGAGATACAAGTGGAATTTACTATTTATTTCCTGCGGTGCCGTCTTCACAGCCTGAACTATGTGTTTCAAGCTTAACTTGTTTCAAATGATGTGCTTCAATTATAAATTAAGTGAGGGCTATTCGCCTCAAAATTTTACTATCCAAATTGAATTTTTCTCATGTTTAAGAAAATCAAAAACTTTATTTAAAAAACGACAATGAAGGTTTATACAATATATTTGGGAAAACTCTCTGATGAGAATTATATCAATATTATAAATACGGATTTAAGTTAAAAACTAACAGAAAATACATTAATTTTGATCGCCTATTTCACCCTGCTCATAAGAGGGAGGAGGGCATTTTTACATTTGTTGTTAACTGTTCAACGGACCCTCTATTGCCTCCCCTCTTATATCAGCGATGTGTGAGGGAACGTATTCAAATTTATTTACTTTTATCAAGTATAAAACTGTCTAATGGGAGGGTGAAATACTAGTAATAATAGACCAATAAACAGATAATAGGGTTTTCATCATGATATGTACCGTAAAATAGTAGCTGTGAAGTTCAATCACCAAATATAAACCAAAATAAAAAGATTTTCCTTTATGCAATATAGAGGCGGAAGATTAATTCCATTTTGTCATAATGTGTGCACAACTCAGAACGAAAAAGTTTATAGATATTTCTTATACTCTAGTTTTAATTCAATAGTGTCAAGCTATCCAGCAATTCTCATCCAGATATTCTCTTTATAAAAAGTTATCCTGCAATTGTGTTTGGAATACTACTTGAACGACAATTTTTTTTCCCTTCATAACTCATAGTTTTTGACTATTTTTGTTGAAAGAACGAATAATAAAGACTAGTTTCTCAATTGTTTGTAAAACAATTGAAAGGTCTTTCCTGTAAAAGTGATGTTTTCTTATTGTACTTTGTACGACCTTTCGTTTGATATACGACAAGCATACCTTCTGAAACTTTTACACTTAATGACCTCATCCGCCTACATTTTTGAGATCGGAATTATGATGTATGGAACAGAGTAGATGAGCTTTCATTTGATAGGTGACAACACCATGTTCTAGAAAGTTTGATTTTTGCACTTAATTACCCTATCCAACTAATTTTTGGAGGTCGGGAATTTGATATTTCAAATGTACACATCATGACCTATCATTTGATATACAACCCTATCTTAAAAGAACATTTATTTTTTGCACTCAATGACCCCATCCAACCCATTTTTGGAAGACGTCAATTTGAAATTTGAAATGTACGCTTTATGTTCTTTCATTTGATATGCGACAACCTTACTATCTGAGAAATTTGAATGTTTTGCACTAAATGACCCCACCCGTCCCCCTGGGATGAAAAGGGGGTTTAAAATTTTCATTTTTAAGTAGAGTTTATTAAGACCTTCAATTTGATATATCAGATGACCCCATTTGACAAAGTGCAAATAATGATGCAATATCAACTATATAAATAGAAGTTATGAAACTTACAAAGTCTATGCAAAACTTGAAAATTTCAAATTGATTTTTTGATGTTTTTTTTCCATGGAATGTTTTTGGTATTTGGTAAAACATATAAGGGAGCTACCATTTGATTTTTATGGGGGCTAGGATGAAAAATGTTGTCCTGCATTTTTTTTTAGCTGTAATCTCTGTCCTGCCTTTTTATTTTTCACTGTGTTCGGTCCTGTCTTTTTTTTTTTTTAGTTTATCCTGACTTTTTTTTACCCAAATTGTCGTCCTGACTTTTTTTTTTGCAAGTGTCTCATCCTGCCTTTTTTTTTACTCAAAACTCCTGTCCTGCCTATTTTTTCAAATTTCATCCTAGCCCCCCCATAAAAATCAAATGGTAGCTCCCTAACTATGTTAACCTCTTCAATTTCTAAAACATTTTAAGTTGTAAGCTCTTGTTGATTCAGAAACACATGCCTCCGCTCGCAAAACTTCAAACTGCATTATCTCTAAAACGACAATAGATACCTCAAATCTGTTAAATGATAAATGATCTACAGTTGAAGGACATCATTATAGAAAAGGAAATGGGACAATTTCAAAGTTGACCAAGGTCACAATTAATCATCAAATATATGATGCAATACCAAACTTAAGAACCGGAAGTCGTAGAAACATGGGACTATCACCATTCAACTCAGGACCACTTGACCTTTCAAATATCACAAGGTCAAAATCAAGGTGAAATTTCATCATGACCAGACATTGACCTCAAATTGAAGGTCTTGAATAACTGATCATCTTTGCAGTTTATAGTAGGTTGATATCTGTTACCTTTTAAAAGATATACACATGTCACTATAGTGTTAAGAGTTATGTTGACGTAACTATTGAACAGACGGTCGGGCATTTTTTTAGCTTCTATACTATTAAACGAGAAGACCTCATTTTGGGTGTCGCTTCTCCTCCTTCCACAATAAATTAATCATCATGCCTCTGTGTCCTATAGGTAACATGTATAGTCGCATTTGTCATCCATTCTTATGATCGTTATTTTGGGATAAAAACGAAAAAGAATGCGTCCGGATATTTTCCCGTCATTGGACAAAACTTTAAGTCAGATTAGACTTCCGGTTTGTGTTTTTCTGTACTTTGAACATACAAAGACTATGAATAAAGTATATAAATTTGCTTTCTGCTGTCATTTTGAGTTCTAGCATGTATCATCGTGTTTCAGTTTGGGTTATTGTGGGAGGAAAACGAAAATGAATAATATTTGCTATTTACTATCAATTAGTTTACAGTGGCGGATCCAGAACTTTTCATCATGAATGAGAGGGCACTGACTGACCTAAAAGGGAGGGGGGGCGTTCCTCTCATGCTTCAGTGATTCCCCATATAATCAACATTTTTTTTCAACGAAAACGGGGGCAGGGCCTCCAGGCCCCCAATGGGATCCGCCTATGGTTTATAATCAACGGCGGTCACTGCGGATATATTTCTGTACATACTTACATACATTTACTATGAATAACTGTATTTGTTATAATTTATTACTATAAAAAATTCCTTTTCTGTACCTTGAACATACAAAGACTATGAATAAAGTATATAAATTTGCTTTCTGCTATCATTTTGAGTTCTAACATTTATCATACTTGCTTAACGTGTTTCAGTTTGGGTTATTTTGGGAGGAAAACGAAAATGAATAATATTTGTTATTTACTATCAGTTAGTTTACAGTGGCCGATTCAGAACTTTTCATAAGGGGGTGGACGTGGGCGTTCCTCTCATGCTTCAGTGATTCCCCATATAATCAACAAAATTTTTTTCAACGCCCCCCCCCCCCCCCCCCCCACCTTGGGATCCGCCTATGGTTTACTATCAACGGCGGTCACTGCGGATATATTTCTGTATCCATACATTTACTATGAATAACGGTATTTGTTATAATTTACTATAAATTCCAATGGTTATCTTGGGGGAGGGGGGGCTCTTTACTATTCATGGCGTTCACTGATGTATATATATATATATATATATATATATATATGTAAGTACCTTTGACTTTTGATACCTCTCCTGAAATTCTCTGTATAGTAATTAAAGTATATATGCATGTTCATAGAGTACATAGAGTACAGATAAACAGAAGGTATAAAAATCGGTATTTGGAAAATAGGGGGAGTGCAAAAAAATGTGCCCAATCCCAAAGTACCTTTGACTTTTGATATCTCTCCTGAAATTCTCCAGTCAGTATATTTTTTTTACAGTTTACGTACGCTCTATTTCCCCGCGATTTCGCGGGTGTGTTCTAGTAATGTATAAAATGTAGAGCTCGTCAAGAGAAACATTTCATACACAGTATGTATGCATCAAACTCTTATCGTTTTCTTAATATGCAAGCTTGAAATTGCAGCGTAATTTGATTTTGCACTCGGTGACCTTTGACCTTGGGTGCATATTGAAGGTCACGCGAACATAAGATTACTGGTGTAGGTCCCAAGTCTCTATGACTTACGGTTCTCGAAATACAATTTTTCAAAAATTGTGTACAATATTTCAAGGGGAATAACTCCTTATAAGGGTTGATAACAAAATGATTGTATACGTTCATTAACATTGCCATATGTTCCTGTACATTTTGCCGTTTTTAAATCGATTCTATCTCTAATACTTTTTGAGAAAAATGCAAAGGAAAGAAATTGTTTCAAGGGGATATAAATCTCATAGGGGACGATGAAATCCTATTCAGTCTCATATGGTAATACATCATGATGAGATCTACCTATGGTCCAAATAAGGTCATGATATCTTTAAAAAAAAAACGAGGGGGGGGGTCATGTTGAAAAAAGTCAATAAAAGGGAGATAACTTCTTAAGGGAATGATGAAATCCTTAACCGGGTCATCTGGTAATACTTCATGATGAGGTCTATCAATGGTCCATATTTGGTCTTCATAGCTTCAACAGAAACAAGAGGCGGGCATGTCAAACAAATGTTGGAAGAAAAAAAAGAAAAAGAAAAAAAAACATTAGAAAATCAATAAGGTCTTTCCTGGCGTAGAGGAAAGACAAGGTCTTTCCTCGCGGAGAGGAAAGACCTTAAAAACCAAAGATTTGTATATCTCATTACCAAATTTCTAACTTTAGTTTACAGATTGCTATCTCATGTTTTCGGTTTTGTAACTAGCAATTAAAAAAAATCATTTTGGCGATTCAAATATGATAGTATTATCTGTTAAGGTAGCACAATACACAGATTTTATAACTCCAACTCCCAAGTTTTAAAATGCTGTAACTTTCTTAATAATGCTTGGAAATTTATAAAAGTGGTAGTTATGGATAGCTAACAGATTACTCTTTCCAATTAATGCAATGTTAGTTTTATGCAACACATATGTAACCAATTATAATGTTTACTGTGTCTAAAATATTTTTCACCAAATTTCCACTTTCAATTGAAATTAGCATAGGTATTCCTAGAGGGTTGATTTTATTATATGTTGTTCCTATGGCCATTATCTACAAAAGGGTGTCTCAGATTTCAGATAGAATGTATAGAACAAATTTTACACCTAATTGAACATTTACTTCTTTTATGTGTTAAGGATGTTTACACTAATTAGAGATTTATGAGAGAATGGAATACCATAGGGACAATTTGAGACACCCTTTTGAAGCCCATGATGTGTTGATTAAGATTTCGTTAAATTTTTCTGTATAGATAAAGAGATGATAGAGCTAAATTCATTCAAGTGAACTGACCGAGATTTTGCCACTAATTACGTAATAATTGATTACATAATAATTTCATAATAAAAATATTGCATCCATTTAAAAGATTAATCTTTTATCTATCTATATATACCTCTTTTATTATTTTGTATGCATTCATAAGAAAGTTACACCATTTTAAAGGTTAGTGATTGGAAGTAAAAAAATCTTTGTATTGTGCTACCTTAAATCATCATTTTTATTTGATTCGTATATTATTAACGCCTATTTAACTACATTTGCGATTTTTCAACTCACAAAACGACTAAAACATGTCGAATTTTGATGCAATTGTTTTTCTCTTGAAATACCAACGTTTGTTAATGTGGTTCATAAATGTTTCTAGTTTCTTGTTTTTTTTATATATAGATTAGACCGCTGGTTTCCCCGTTTGAATGGTTTTATATTAATTTTAGAGGCCCTTTAGCTTACTGTTCTGTGTGAGACAAGGCTCCGTGTTGAAAACCGTATAATGGTTTTTCTTTAAAAAAATACAAATTGTGACTTGGATGGAGAGTTTTCTCATTGGCACTCATACTACATCTTCTTATATCTAATAAATCATAAAAATGATTTGACTGTTCAGGAAGACGAACTAAACACCCGAATAAACCTAGTGCATGTATAGTGAACTGTTCATATGCCCATCAGCCTGAGGGCGTTCCATTTATGTGCATTTTAATTCAAACACAATATAAAGTACAAGAAATCGTCAAAATATAAGATATTTTTTGGTTAGTGTTCTTTCTAAATCCTTCTGCAAAAGCTTTCTCTTACACCTTCGTATCTCATCAACCTCGTCTTTCATGGTTTTCCAAATTGGAATTTCTGTTTGGATACAATAAGCATTGATGTCAGTCTTTGATTGTCCGTACAAACGATTAACAAGTTAACTTCTTTCCCCAATACCTCAGACACATACATAAGTCCATATGTTAATTTTTTACATAGTTACCTGTTGAGAAGCGTCATCAACATAGTACTTAATTATGTAACACATGTAAAGACGGCGTGCACAAAGTTGACGGCAACGGTTAAATGCGGTTTTAAAAATAGCTTTATACATCCGTGGTAAACATATATTTTAAATGGGAAGTTTTTTTTATGATAAAATGATTAAAGCTAGCCATTAAAATCCACACAATTAAAAAGGTTATCAAAATTAAACCTATAAAGTATGAAACGAACATGGAGAAAACGGCAAAAATGTATGAAACTTGTAACACTAAATAAGCATAAAATAATTTTTTTTGGACCTGAAATTTGTACAAATTAAATTTATTGTCCTGCATTTTCGTACAATAGAATTTTTGGTTTCGGACTATGGCGTCATATGAACTTCACCAAAAACAAAATAAAAAACCGGCTATGGTTGATGCATTTTGAATGTAGTTCGTTATGTGTAAGAAATAGTAATTTGGAAGGATTAATATCAGAAAATAGAAGAATCGTTAAAAGGTAGCAACTTTTTTTACTACAAAACAACGCCATAGAAGGTGCTCCGGGATCATGTGCAATTATGTTTGTGATAGAAATGTGGAACCAAAGCATGTTGTGGTTTCAAGGTCCATTTTTCAGAATTTTTCCAAGAACCTATCGTGCCTTTCATTGTATTCGGTGTTGGCCACAATATCATCGACTATATCATCCATGTCACGCGCATAAATTACAGCTAATGTACCTTCGCTGTTTTTGTAGTGTGTCTGTAATACTTCATTTAAAAGAAACATCCTGACATCCTTATCCACCACACCAGTTTCCATAACAGTGCCTCCCAAAACCAACAGTAAACAAGACAGTAACTATCAGAACTTGTTGTTTGGAGTTAATTCCCGATTAAACATCATTACATGTTCCTCAGTATGATCGTGTCGAGGCCAGTCCTCGAAATATCATTGGCGTAGTTGTTGAATCTGGAGATTTTAGGTACCAAATTGGAAAAAAATTGTGTAAATTTTAACAAGATACATTTGTATTTATGTCTTAAAGTTGGATTGAAGCTCTGAAAGGCACATATTTATTCATATCAACGGTTCTTGAGCTTCAACTTTTGCTACCTGAAACAGTTAAACAGCCTTTAAAAACAGATTGTTCGGGTTTTTCTGTATGTAAATGCCTAGGTAGGTACAGCACTGAAAATGTAAATGTGATTGTCAGAAGATGTTATGCAATTCCCGATGCCATAATCCACTCACCTGCTAAAACGAATAATAGAGAATTACTTTATTATTTGATAGTGAACTGTGTGGCCAATTAACAGCAATTCTGTAGTGTGTACCAATGCTTTTTCAGCAAAATACTTGTTATAAATTATAGTACAAGTTAAAAGTGAATTTTCGTCAAATTTTGTACAAATTGTAATTAATTTTGTACAGGCACTGTTTGCACAAATTACAATTGGTACAAAATCAAAATATAAATTAGAATTTGTACAATTTTTTTGTAATATCAGTATTCTTTAATATTTATTTAAATAATAAAAAATATATAGTAAAGATTCAGGATGAAATGAAGAGAAAAGAAACATAAAATGTTCAGTGTGGAACGAGGAAAAACACTGAAACCACAGGCATCGACAATGAAAGGGAAGACAAAAAGACGAATAGCAAATCAAAGACTCACAAAAAAGGAACCGAACAAAGACATTAAAATGAAAGCAAATGGCAATGAAAAGAAAGTATAATAATGCACATAATGCTAAGTCAAAATACTACGTTTACTATGGCAAGCCGTTCTCGTCAAAACTATGAATAAACCATTTTTCGAAAAATTTACACACTGAGAATTAAATACTTCAAAACACACACTGAGAATTAAAAAATACACACTGAGAATTAAAAATTACACACTGAGAATTAAAAATTACACACAGAAAATTAAAATTACACACTAAGATTATACAAAAATGAAAAACACACACTGATAATTGAAAATTACACACTGAGATTTCAAAAAGACACACTGAGAATAATATAAATAAACTGAAAACACACACTGAGAATTTGAAATTACACACTGAGATTTGTGCGCACTTTTTATGCGCACATATCTAATTAGCATACTTAATCTGAATCTATTACAAGCTTAAAACAACTAGGGGACAGCACTCAAAAAATGTTTATAAAAAAACTTTAGAAATACAAGAACAAGAAAAATACCCACTTATTCTTAATACAAAATATAACCAAATGGTGAAAAACTTTATTAAAATTATAAGAAAACATTGGAACAATCTGTAAAAAAACAAAGAATGCAAAATTTTTATTCAAGTGTCTCAATAGCATATAAACGTAACAAAAATATAAAAGATTAACTTGCGAAATCAGGGTAACAGTTGGAAGACTTTTCAAAAGGGACCCATGCTTAAACGGTTTAAAGTAGAAAAAAATCCCGATACACTGGTAGTAATGATCTGAATTATAGGCAACAAACTTATGAATATGAGCGATGTTAAGTCTTGAAATTTATTACGACTGTTGGTTGAAGGAATCGCATTTCATTATAATGACAAGAGTTCTTGAGATCAAGATATTAATCTGTTGAATTATTCATTTCATGAATATTCATTAGTAATTTGCATATTAATCTCAGTGTGTATTTTTGAAATCTCAGTGTGTAATTAAGAATTCTCAGTGTGTGTTTTTCAATTTATTTCATCTCAGTGTGTCTTTTTAAAATCTCAGTGTGCAATTTTGAATTATCAGTGTGTATTTTTTATTCTTTTAAATCTCAGTGTGTAATTTCGATTTATCAGTGTGTTATTTTAGGTTTTAAAATCTCAGTGTGTATTTTTTTTTCGAAAAAAGGGTTTAAGCATAGTTTTGACGAGAACGGCTTGCCATAGTTTACTATCGGAGGGTCACAATTTCAGCAGATAAGACACAGAACTGTTGAGACAAGATATCAATTTTTTTAACCAAACAATCTATATCCTCATCTATGAAAGAACAAATGACTTATTGTTTTAGACAAAACCCATCTGGTATCAAGGACTTTTTGGTTTGACTTCTATCCAAGTACTTTTAACATGCGACTTCAATGATTTTACAGAAGTCCATGATGTTGTTACCACCTGACATAACAAACTGGTACACACTATACTTATATATGGCAAAAATATATCAAACACTATTTTACAATTGCCGATCGCCCACAAAACCAGATAGACACTGGATTTTATTATAATCTATCATTAATACACATAATATTTACACATAATATTTTATGCAAATAGTATCTATGAATTGAAAAAAAATTACTCTGTCATAAACGAATCCGCCGGCCAGGAAAAATCAACAACCAAGTTCACTGGTGTCAACGTGATAATCGTAACTGCAATAACGATCATCCCAATATGGCGGACACAAATTTAGGAAGTTACCTTAGTCGATATGGAAACCTGTGTTCAAACCCAAATGCTCGGAAGATCGTCTCGAGAGGTGAACATTGGACAGTACTGAAAAATAGCTTATGTTTACATAAACAAAATGTCAACAAAATGTGTACTAGTAAACAAAATACCAATATATACATGTAGTACAAAACAAGAAAAATCAAACAATAATGAACCAACATTAAACTGAACTTAACCAGTTCGAAGTTGGCGAAATAATGGTTTAATAGGGAAATTAACCCGCTAAAATGACCACTCACGTGATACTACAATTGATATCATGTGTCCATACATATACATTTTGTATTTGAAAGACCCGTTAGTACCATAATTTTCCTCTATACTTCGAAACGCGGAAAATTATAAGAACAATTTGGTTGAATCACAGACGTCATACATGTGTTTTATGTAGGGCGAACTTGCAACCAAACAGGCAAATACATTGGCCACACATTACTGGTGATGAACTTCTCAGGATAATATAATAATACTTTTTAAATTTCAAAATATCGTTCAATTAATGTCAACAAGGCAGGGACACGTCGCTTTCAGTGATTATTTGTAATGGGAATCTTAATTATTTCTTTATGCCAGCATAATGGTTCCGGTCAAATTGGCGTTAACCCGATAGAGAGTAACATGTTTTAGTTTGACAAAGAGCTTGTCTTGATACCTGTGAATACTGTAAATCACTGGTTATTGTTGGTGGTACAAGTACAAAAAATGAGTAATTTTGTATCTGCATCCTTTGTGTCATTCTGTAGTAGTAGAGACGGTTTAGTTTTAGGCACCCCAAAAACGCAGGGCGAGAGGGCGCAGCCAAATATGGCCAACACCCGCCCCTTTATCGAAACGTCCCCTCCGGCTGACCAAATATGGTCAGCTGACTAGGACGACACAATATGACTCATAAGTCCATCGTTCGTAATTACGCTCAGTTGGAATGACTCATATCCACAAATAAGGTAAGAACGTTACAATATGACTGGTCAGACGTGACTCATGTTGATCGGGGATAATTCAAAAACGGAAGGGTGATATCCATATACGGACATGTATCGAATCAACCAATGGCAAAGACGGAACGAAAGTATTGTTTTATGCAACCACAAAAACGCAAGGCGCTAAGACGCTGACGTCATATGAACAGTATGACTCACGTAGATCTTTGCCAATTCTAGTATGAAGGGCTATATATCAAAACGGAAGCACCAGATGTCGGATTATGACTCTTGGACCACCATATGATGAATTCCATATATGGAAAGCGACCACAATACCCTATGACCATATATGGAAATTATGACCAAATTTGGTAAGAACCTTATTTTCACTCAAAATAAACATACATGACCATATATGGAAATCGACAAAACAACCTATGACCATATATGGAAATCATGACCAAATTTGGTAAAAACCTTATTTCCGTTGAAAAATCAAAATAAAATACATGACCATATATGGAAACCGACCAGATACCCTATGATCATATATGGAAATGATGACCAAATTTGGAAAAAAACTTTTATTTTCACTCCAAAATCAAAATAAACATATATGACCATATATGGACAGCAGGTCACGTGATCGTATCGAGGAACGTTAACTCTGGTACAAAACAAGGGAAGCAACTCTGTATATATATCTCTCGTGGAGTGACAATTCAACGAGGCAAGGTCACGTGATCGTATCGAGGAACTCTGATACAAAAAAGGATAGCAACTCTTCATGATGTGAGCATCAATCACCGATTAATCGTATCGTGTTCGGGGCAAATAGAAAAAATACCAACACAGATGTCAGTTTCATATATATTTATTACATTCATTCGTACAATGCAAGCAGTTTGTCGTCGTTACTCATCGAGTCTCTAGACGAAAAATCTTTCACAATGTCTTCCATGCTAATGTTTCTATATCTCATCTTCACGAAATGTACACAATAGAGTCCGCATGTATCGGATGATCCCTGTTGCACTTGAGTCGTACTGAATCTGTATTGAGGTCCATTGGCGATGAGCACGTTCCTGAAGCGACGAAGGTAATACTCCGGAGAACGTCCGAACGAATCGAAAAATTCGACGGGTCCCTCTCGCGGGAAGTGGAACGCCACCCAGTGAATGCGCTTGTCGTCGCAGTCGTCCGTGTTGACGACGAAACTGCGGGGCCTGTTCGAGACTTCATCCGGCAGTTCATCGACACAACACACGGTCGCCGGCAGGTCTTCGAGATAACACTCCAGTTCGTATCCGAAGGTTCCCTCCACGCCGTCGTCTTCCGTTCTGCATCGTTTGGCGGATGGTTCTTCGCCACAGTCCCTATCTTGATGGATCTCAAGTCAATGACTTGTTCACGGAAGGATCGCATCATCGGAACCTGTCGGTGTTGGCTGTGAATCAGAACCTGTATTTCGGGAAGGATCCGACTCAGAGAAGAAACTGTCACTACCTGGTCCTCTTCGACAATCCAGTCGATCGCCAGCCCGTCGCCACGCTAGGTAGACAGATGTATCCGAGTCAGAGACACCTCTTGATGCAAACGTTCCGAGAGGCCACGAGGAGACCCTTCGGATACCTTGTGGTGGATCTGAAGGCCGCTACACCCGAACACTTGAGATTACGTAGCGACGTCTTGGGCGGAGGCGAGGACGACGCCGAAGCCGAGGACGAAGACGTCGATTCCACCGGAAGCGAATCGAACACCATGGAATTCGAGGAAGAAGACGTCGGAAGCGAATCGGACCTGATGGCTTGCCGCGCATGCGGACTGGTATTTGCGCACGTCCGGGGACTTGAGATCCATCAAGAGAGGGACTGTGGCGAAGAACCATCCGCCAAACGATGCAGAACGGAAGACGACGGCCTGGAGGGAACCTTCGGATACGAACTGGAGTGTTGTGTCGATGAACTGCCGGATGAAGTCTCGAACAGGCCCCCGCAGTTTCGTCGTCAACACGGACGACTGCGACGGCAAGGGCATTCACTGGGTGGCGTTCCACTTCCCGCGAGAGGGACCCGTCGAATTTTTCGATTCGTTCGGACGTTCTCCGGAGTATTACCTTCGTCGCTTCAGGAACGTGCTCATCGCCAATGGACCTCAATACAGATTCAGTACGACTCAAGTACAACCGGGATCATCCGATACATGCGGACTCTATTGTGTACATTTTGTGAAGATGAGATATAGAAACATTAGCATGGAAGACATTGTGAAAGATTTTTCGTCTAGAGACTCGATGAGTAACGACGACAAACTGCTTGCATTGTACGAATGAATGTAATAAATATAAATGAAACTGACATCTGCGTTGGTATTTTTTCTATTTGCCCCGAACACGATACGATTAATCGGTGATTGATGTTCACATCATGAAGAGTGGCTTCCCTTTTTTGTATCACAGTTCCTCGATACGATCACGTGACCTTGCCTCGTTGAATTGTCACTCCACGAGAGATATATATACAGAGTTGCTTCCCTTGTTTTGTACCAGAGTTAACGTTCCTCGATACGATCACGTGACCTGCTGTCCATGACCCATATATGGTCATATATGTTTATTTTGATTTTGGAGTGAAAATTAATGTTTTTTTTCCAAATTTGGTCATCATTTCCATATATGATCATAGGGTATCTGGTCGGTTTCCATATATGGTTATGTATTTTATTTTGATTTTTCAACGGAAATAAGGTTTTTACCAAATTTGGTCATGATTTCCATATATGGTCATAGGTTGTTTTGTCGATTTCCATATATGGTCATGTATGTTTATTTTGAGTGAAAATAAGGTTCTTAACAAATTTGGTCATAATTTCCATATATGGTCATAGGGTATTGTGGTCGTTTTCCATATATGGAATTCATCATATGGTGGTCCAAGAGTCATAATCCGACATCTGGTGCTTCCGTTTTGATATATAGCCCTTCATACTAGAATTGGTAAAGATCTACGTGAGTCATACTGTTCATATGACGTCAGCGCCTTAGCGCCTTGCGTTTTTTGCGGTTGCATAAAACAATACTTTCGTTCCGTCCTTGTCATTGGTTGATTCGATACATGTCCGTATATGGATATCACCCTTCCGTTTTTGAATCATCCCCGATCAACATGAGTCACGTCTGACCAGTCATATTGTAACGTTCTTACCTTATTTGTGGATATGAGTCCTTCCAACTGAGCGTAATTACGAACGATGGACTTATGAGTCATATTGTGTCGTCCTAGTCAGCTGACCATATTTGGTCAACCGGAGGGGACGTTTCGATAAAGGGGCGGGGCTTGGCCATATTTGGCTGCGCCCTCTCGCCCTGCGTTTTTGGGGTGCCTAAAACTGAACCGTCTCTACTACTGTTCGGTCTAATATCGTAAAACGTCTATGCAATTTTTACACTCTTTCAGTGTTTAATTGAAACAAAGAAATGTCCAAACAAAACCCGGAATGTTCTAGCCCTAATGAAGAGTGGCAATTTTCCTAAGCAGAAAGATTTCTTTTCTTGTGGTGCAATGATTTGCCTATACAGCAAAATTGGTAAGATATTAGTCTTGTATCTATTGTCCACACAACGCACGATTCCTAGCAAGAATGATCAATGTTTCAATGTCAGTGTCATGCTCTGAGTCAATTTAACTTTTAACCCAATTTGCTTGTCCTTGGTGTGCACATGATTTTTTTTTCGGTTTATAATTCCCTGCTAGGTTCAGCCTCGTTTTGGATAAAATTATCCGTCTGATCAACAATGTCGTGAAATGTTTACACTATTTACTGGCTTTGTAATAACACGAGCAACACGACAGGTGCTACATGAGGAGTAGGATATGCTTACCTTTCTGATCACCTGAAATCACTCCTAGTTTTGGATGGGGTTCGTGTTCTTGTACCCCTATTTGTGACATTTTGTCCACCCATCATTGTCAATAAAATGGAATTTGATGCAACTGTCGTACAAGTGAGAAGTTTACCGCTATAAAACTATATGTTCAATCCACCATTTTCTACATTTGAAAATGCCTGTACCAAGTCAGGAATATGACAGTTGTTGATCACTCGTTTGATGTGTTTTATCATTTGATTTTGCCATTTGATTAGGGACTTTCCGTTTTGAATTTTCCTCAGAGTTCAGTATTTGATTTTTGTCGAGCCTGCAACTTTTGTTGCAGGAAGCTCGACATAGGGATTGTGATCCGGCGACGGCGGCGTTAGCTAACTTCTTGAATGCTTCATACTTAGTATATGGATGCCTCATGTTACGAAGTTTCCTTCAGTCACATGTCCAATGTCCTTGACCTCATTTTCATGGTTCAGTGACTACTTGAAAAAAGGTTAAGATTTTTTTGTAATGTTAAATTCTCTCTTATTATGAGTAATAGGATAACTATATTTGGTATGTGCGTACCTTGCAAGTTCCTCATGCCCGTCAAACAGTTTTCACTTGACCTCGACCTCATTTTATGGGTCAGTGAACAAGGTTAAGTTTTGGTGGTCAAGTCCATATCTCAGATACTATAAGGACTGTAAGGTGTTCATGTCCAACTGGCAGGTGTCATCTAAATTAATCTTGACCTCATTTTCATTGTTCAGTGATTATAGTTAAGTGTGTTTTGTTTTGATCTGTTTTTCTTATACTGTATGCAATAGGTCTACTATATTTGGTGTATGGAATGATTGAAAGGTGTACATGTTTAGCTGGCAGGTGTCAGCTGACCTTGACCTCATTTTTATGGTTCAGTTGTCTTTGAGTTTGGATCTTTTTCTCTAATACTTATTGCAATAGGTCAACTATATTTGGTGTATGGAAATATTTTATGATCTATTTGTCAGCCGCATAGGTTTTATTTGACCTTGACCTCATTTTCACGGTTCATTGCTCAGTGTTAAGTTTTAGTGTTTTGGTCTGTTTTTCTTAAACTATATGCAATAGGTCAACTATATTTGTTTTATGGAAGAATTGTTAGCTGTACATGTCTGCCTCATATGTAAATATAAAAAAGAAGATGTGGTATGATTGCCAATGAGACAACTATCCACAAAAGATCAAAATGACACATGGTTCATCTGATAACAACATCATGGACTTCTGTTAAATCATTGAAGTCGCATGTTGGACGTTAAAAGCACTTTGATAGAAGTTAAACCAAAGCGTTCCTTGAAACCAGATGGTTTTGTTCAAAACAATAAAGTTTTATTTGACCTTGACCTCATTTTCACGGTTCATTGCTCAGCGTTAAAGTTTAGTGTTTTGGTTTGTTTTTCTTAAACTATATGCAATAGGTCAACTATATTTGTTTTATGGAAGAATTGTTAGCTGTACATGCCTGCCTGATATGGTTCTTCTGACCTTGACCTCATTTTTATGGTACATTGGTCAATATTTAGTTTTCTTGGTTAAGTTTATGTGACAGTTGTTATAAAGCTATAAATTTAGGACTATCAAAATAATATCAATGATTGTAAAGAAGGCAAGACATTTCAGCAACTGAGGAATTGACTAAAATTGTGTAAATAATAATAACCAGGATATATAGCTTGGACAACTTATTAAAGCAATTGAACTCAAAGTAATTAGCCGTTGCAAAGTGTTGAAGAAGAGATAAATGTGAAAGACAAAAATTGCAATTGCCGATGCCATAATACACTCACCTGCTCAAACAAATGATAAACTATTTTTGTATTTTGTAAATAATATGTAATGTATGGTCATTGAATAACAATTCTATGGTGGTGTGTATCACTGCTTTTTAAAAACCAAAATCCATATATTATAAATTATTGTACAAGTTATTATAAGTTAATTTTCGTCAAATATTGTACAAATTGTATTTTTTACAGGCACTTTTTCAATTTGTGCAACTTACAACTTGTACATAGTCAAAATACAAATTATAATTTGTACATTTTTTTTGGTACAATATTTGACAATTTTAATTTGCACAAAATGATAAACTTGAATACAACATATATAAACGTTAACAATTAAATCTTCATGAAATAGTTATCAAAGAAAATTATGCTTCGTTAGAATTTAACAATGACTTTTAGCATGTATTCTTTTTTTCTGTATCATCCAGATAACAAGACAAGAATAAAGAAATCAAAACATTGACATATCTAAAACGTTTGAGTAAACGACAATGCACTTAGGACATTTTGTTCATTTCTGTTGAGCAGCAGTTTTATTTCAGCTTTGATCAATCTTTTTTCAATTAAATTGTAGCATGAAATTTTAGTACTTAATAGGAACATGATGTTGTTGATGTGTAGAACTAAATCATGCGCATTAACAATGTGTCAGATACGATATATTTAAGCACCCTAATATAAAAATAAGGGGATGGCGTATTATTGTCAACAATCCATCAGAGGTCAAATCAGGAATATATAGGCGTATAAATGCTGTACCCTTGAACCAGGAGAAAACAGTCATACCACACGAGACGAAAATCAGACACCAACGGTTTAATAGATAACAATACAATATACGAAAACAAATATGATGGACATGACCATATGACAACCACTGAATCACAGGCTCCTAGCATGGACTAGACACATGAAGAATGAGGCAGAGCTTTCTTAATTCTTAGTTACTAGATCTCCAGCAAGGATGCAATGAAAAATATATAAAAAAAAATCACATGATAGTCTTAACAAAATATGATGATTGGATATAATTGTTGATGAAACAACTATCTTAGTAACAAGCAACAAATCTGTGATAATAAATTAATACATTCTTGAAATTATACACATCTACCATTGCAATCTTAACGCATTTCCACCAGGGCTGTCCAACACTTTGATTAAAATTTACCCTTTCGTGAATGATGTACGTGCATATGTGGGATTCACAGTTTTGCTGTGAATTCTGAGTATTTTAGTAGACTCTGCATATAAAACAATATATAATTAGAGGCTTTTGATGCTGGAACATCAACATATTATCGATAAAGAAATGACAACTCATCAACAAACTCGGGCTTTTAGAAAAGTTAAGAAATCCGATTGTTCATTGCACGTTGTATATGTTTGATTACAGGACAGAATAAATCAGATCCATACAGATAAAGAGGACAGTTTGGTCAATCTGTCTCGTGCTTTATCCATTTTCCTGCATTTTCCTCAGTAACCTACCACAGGCACTTGTTTCTGTCAATGTGGGGTTTACTATCCATACCAGTACAAAAAAACACAAGGTAGCTAACGGAAACTTTCAATGTGTTCGCTTCAACCAATATTTTTTTAATTTCCCTTGATTTTTTCACAAATAAAAGTACACCAGTCTGTCGGTAATTGATTTATCTTTACAATGAAACAACTTTCACGTACCTTGAGAATACCCCTCAAACAGAATAACACACTTCAGATGAAAATTATTGACCTTTTTCCAGACCATTGAATTTGTAAGGACTTAACTTCCGGTTAACTAGGAAGTTAATATAACTGTGTAATCCCATTGGTCACATTTTTCTGGTTACTGGTAACTAGTATAAATAAACAGGTAACCAGATGAATTAAACCAATGGGATTGCACAGTTATATTAACTTCCTAAGTTGGTCATTGTTCACGATGCCAATGTCTCCAGTAATACTATAAACAGCCGTCTGTATGTGTGCATGTATGGGACAACGAACAAAGAGCAATCGAGATATTTGGATTTTATCTCCTTCAGCTGACGGTTAATGCTCCTAAGCCCGATTGTGGTTCAATAGTAATCAAACTATTTTATATCTAAACTTCTGTTTATACACTCTTTGGATAAAAAAAAAAAGACATGCATATATGTGTATTTAATTATATTTTAGTCTGGCAGAACAGTGTCATGATCATACATGAATTAATTGGCTGTAATTTGAACTTAATATAACTTAGGTCAGGATCAGGTGATTCAGTTTTTGTTGTTGCATGCTTGCTGTCTGTAATGCATGTTTTTCGTTCATTGTTTTGCTATAGATCATGTCATTGTTTATCTCAGTCTTCCTTTGAATTGTTTTAAATCAAATTTTGCCATGTACATGTAGTTGCTTTTCATACCCGACTATAATACGACTATTGTCTACCAATGTAGACTTACTTATCCGTCGAAATAGTACCCTCTCGTATCCCCACCACCTAAACAAAAAGGGGGCCTTCATAAACAACAATTGTTTTATTCAAAAGTCTACCTGTTTTTTGTTTTAATTTCGTTGACATTTATGTTAAGCTGAGATGATTATTGTGCGGGGGCTTATCACTAGTGAGATGATAAAAACAAAAACAAAAAACTAGTGGGAACATGTCTTTTAACTGATATTCATTCGTCAATAGGTTATATTCATATGATTCAGTGCCCGTAAATATACCAGAATGAATAGATTTAAAAACAGGAAATGTAATTACTGTCTAGTCAATTAAGTTTGATGCTTAATGTCACAGATAACCAGTCATTTCCTAGAATGTGAAATATTTCAGTCAAGACTAGGTCTTTCCATTTTTTATGTAGGTGTTTGATGTGTCTTTTTTATGTCTAGACCTTTTACTCACACTTTGTAATATGATTAAGTCATGTATATACCTCAAACAAGCTTCAAAGTATCCTTTCGATCTCTATTTCTCTGTATTCACTTTCGTGAAACAAAAATGCAAGACTATATCTTTTTGGAAAAATGCATTTAATATATTAATATATATATTTCGCTTTTGCAGACAGGTTATACTAAAAACATATGAATAAATTAATTTGATCGTGAAATAGTCATAAATTCTCGACCTGGTCATCGTTAATATATATAAATTAGTGACAAAATAATCATTATGATATATCAATGAGGTATTTATTGTGTTAAATTAACATATGAAGGCAACACGATCTGACCAATTTTTACGGTTAACTGAACGAGACATTATATTTCATTGTGCTAGTTTTCTTACTCTCCAAAAAGAAAACGCCACAATTCTTACTTGGAAATGTTAACCTTTTGAGTTTTTGTTAAAAGGAAAATTGATGATTATAATAATATTAAAAACCTATTATTCTTCGAAAGGTAAGTGAAATGAAGACTTGTATTTTTTACATTTTACAGCTTTTTTTCTAAAAAAAAAAACCCACTTGCATGTACTTCTTTTTGCATTGAAACTTTGAATTAATTCGAATAAAATTCGATTAAATTGACACTATTTCATAGTGTATTAGGTGTAATTCTTGAAAGAATAAGTGTAATTTTAAACCATTTAATTCTTCTCTGAAAGTCGGCATAATGTTTATAATTTTATTTAAATTAAATCATCAAAACTGAAATTTTTGGTACAAATACGTGTCCCAGAGAACATGCGACTTTTAAAATTGAGAATGTTTCTGATCTACGGCATGGTCAAAATTATGAGTCAACAAATGTAACAAGACGAGATCAAAACCATAAAAATGCTTTTAACGTAACATAATGTCACAAATCTACATTTTATTGTCAGACAATACACAAATAAAAAAAAAACGTGTTGCAAATTAATTGTTTTATTGCCATATATGAGGGTCCGAATGGGGGTTCTTTCCTATCTGTATTCTTTAATTTCTCAAGTCATTGGTATATGTTCTTTAATTTGTTGGTGCATTTTCCTTATTAATCGACATTTGAACACCCCATTATTCTTTATTCTCATATTTGTTTTTACTTATTTTATCAATTCATTACGTTTTAATTCTTCATTATTTATTTCTTGCTCATTTAGTCATTATTTACTTTTCTGAAAATCCCATCCAGACACTCATATATTTTGTCAAATCGAATCACTCTGACCACCTTAGATAACCTTTATAAATAATTTGTTTATAACCGAAAAACTTTTTTTGTTTGCAGAGCCAAGATGTTGTTTACTTTCTTATATATTGTCTCTTCTGTGGTTATATTCAACAAAGCACAAGGTAAGTTCTTTTTATTGGTTATCTTTAAACGTAATTGCTTACATAACAACCAAACATAATTAATAGAAAAAAATCAATATAGTGGTCTGAACAAACGTATTAGAAAATTAACTTAGAAACCTGCAGAACGTTCTATTTTGCCGAGAGTCAAATTATAATTCTCCTCTTTGAATGTTTTATTATTTATTTTTTTTTACATTCAGTGAAAATTCAAATTTACTGAAAAGTTTGAAAAACATATTAAATAAGAAGCATTTGTGTAATCTTTTACTACAATGTCATGAATAGTTGGTATATAATATTCATATACGAAAACTTTTAACGCCGCCCTAATCATGATGGCTCATGTACAAAATAAACCAGATAAATGCATGGACATTTGACGACAGTTTTGAAGGCAATTTTGATTATAAATAATAGATATAAACAACTGGTCGGCATAATCATAAGTCAATCAAGAACATGATATCACAAAGAAAAAGTTTTCCATTGAGACAAAAACACAACAACACGATGATGTCATTTAACAGAGTAAATAGAAGATGTATAATTAGATAACCCTGTCCTACGCCAATTCATTTTGTAACTGTATAGTACAATGCTCTATAGTATACTCAATATTGGATATTGGAATTTTTAAAGACTGGAGGAAAATACCAAAGGGATATTTAAACTCATAAGTCGAAAATGAACTATAGCAATGACGTACATGGCAAGACAAAACGACTAAAAAAAATCAAAAAGAAAATCTACAAAACAAAACAGAGAAAACCAAAAACTGAGTCACACGGATCCAACTAAAAACCGGGATGATCTCAAGTGCTCCGGATGGGTAAGCAGATCCTGCTCCACATGTTGGTCATGCAAGTACGAACCCGGTTATAAGTCTTATTCAGCTGGTCACATTCAAGGAACAGAGGACGGGATTGACATTACGACATGTTTTAGAGCACACCCCTCGTCACTATTTTGGGTGATAAAGCATCAATGAGTTTAAAATTTCAAATTGTCAAAATTCGTCGTTTTAGTTCATGAACAGAAAAATACAATAAGAGAATATGCAAATTCATCAAAGGAAAATTTAGTATAAGTTTCTCAGTAAATCAAGGATGTATGCGATGAGCTGTTTGTAACCAAAAGGGACATTAAAAGATTATACAAGCCGACGTTTCTCAATCGTTTCAAAATTTATCTAAAGAAAATGTAAGATATATAGGATTGTTAGGAATCATGTCAGTATCGAAGGTAAAAGTATCCTCTCTAGAAGTCTGTTTAATTTTCGTATTAATTAACATCTATACTGATATTTCTATTTTTAGGCGATTGTGGAGGGAAGTCAGATATAATATTTGCTATTCCTGGGAACGCAGACATTCCGGGGGAAGAATTCTTTCCGTTTGAACGATTTTTAACCATGCTTACAGATTATTTTCAAATCGACAGAGATAATGTAAATGTTGGTCTGATATTATACGGTAGAGAAGCTGTTGCAATCAGTTGGCCGCAACCAATGAAGGACCAAACACAAACGAATACCAGAATAAGCCTTCTTGCGCAAAGAGAATTATACAATGGAAAACTAAAAGGAGCAGCAGATGTCAAAGCGGCACTTTACTTAATGCGACAAATGTTCAGAAATCCATCCGGTTATCCTCTGGTACTACCTAGACCCGACACCAAACAAATTGGAGTAATGTTCACCTATGGCTCAGTTCAGGCAGATATGATCCCCGATGTCATTGCAGCTACAAAACAGTTTAAGGAAGCTGGAATCGACATGTATTCAGTTGGACGGATGCCAAATGGTGAATGGTTTCCTGAGATAGCCTCTCATAAATGTAATGTTTTCTCAATGGAAAGTTACTCGGAAGGTCTAAGAGGTCTTCTCCCTTATATCGGGAGCAGTATATGCACAGGTTAGTTTATTTTTGCATGTATTTTAAATCGATTTTTTATATTAAAAAAAAAATAGACACACATCCTTGTTTTTGTTTTTTGCTATGAATCGGTACTGTTAATTTTGTTTCGTTGATCATCATCGGAACTTCAATCTGATTTATACATTTTGTGTTTCTTGTTTTCTTTTGTATCCAAATACTTCTTGTAGAATTGTATATTTTATAATTGTTTCAAAAAGAAAATTCAGAATAAACAAACAAACTGATATTTGTTCAAAATTTTATATTTTATTTATATACCATGTGTCATATACAAATAGAAAATATGATAAAAAGTAAATCAATAGTCTACAAGACACTACAGACACCCAAAGACATAGCAAGACGAACTCCACCAAAAACTGAGACTGACAGGGGCGGATCCAGAACCTTGATGTCTGGGGGGGGGGGGGGGGCACCATGAAACCAAAATTTTAGATTTTTTAGAGATGTTTATAAATACGGTATATGCGAGTGTGAGTGTTTTGTTTTTTGGTTGTTGTTTTTTAAAGGGGGGGGGGGGGGGGGGGTCAGATCATCGTTTCTATATTTTTATTTTTCTAGATTTTTTTTATTGTTTTTACTATTTCACTTTATACTTTCTTTTCCTGCCAATTGATCGGTTATTATATTTGTCCTCAACATGCATCAAATATTTGCCACTGGACGTTAAACAACATACAATCAATCAATATTTTCTTCATCACCTCTATATTTTTTTTTGGCCTTGCTTCCAGACTTACTTTTTTGTACATTATTCTAATATCTGTAAAACACTTTCATATCCTTACAAATGGTGACCTTTTTAGCCTCATACATGTACATGGCAATTGAAACAATAAAAATAAACAAATATAAATGTATGCTCGGGCATTTAAAGAAATGATTAAGTCCCAGATTCAGTTACAAAATAGATCTTAGGAAAATAATTTAGCATTTTATTAATGATTTTTTTATAAGAAAATGTCAATTAATCATGTTTTTTCCTAGACCGGTGAACAAAAGGGGGTTTGACAAATTGTCGATTTCCCTTGAAAATAAGAGGGAAGTAAATAGGACATTCCATTCCATTTAAAAAACAAAAGTGTATGGTATTAAAAAAAATGATTTGATTTGTTGCTGAATAAATTCACAAAAAGACCGTTTTGAAGAGAGAAAAAACATAAATTCTAAATAGAATGGTAATGTGAGTACTGTATTTTGGAATGGAGAGAAACTAAGAACCTAAATATAGATGTATACCAACATTATCGACATAAACATATAATTTGTACCTATTCTTTAAAAACACAGATCAGAAGTTTCACCTGGTATTCGATTTTAATCTGTATTGTATTATAAACCAATAAAAATTCGTACAATTCCAATCAACATGGAAATGTATTTTCCATAATTTAAGCTTGCAAAGAGAAATTAAAAACACACAAAGGTGTCAATATTTACACACCCATCGATAAGTTGTCATAAATCACGCATGTGGACGCTGGCATTAATTAACGGCCAGTATAAGAAGTCAAATCAAGCTGTGAATCATTTCCGCTCTAGATATTAAGAAGATTCAGTAGCAATGAAATTATGTTAAAAACAAAATTTGGTGACCTGAACTGGGGGGGCACATGCCCCCTGTGCCCCCCCGGTAGATCCGCCACTGGACTGATCTCCGTAAGGATAGACAGTACCTGCTTAACATATGGCACCAGTCGTTTTGCTCAAAGTAAATTAACGAAACACATACATATCTAGAGTAAGCGTTCTTTACATAGGACAAGTACTCTCCTATGTGTCAGATTGTAAAAAAAAAAAGAAGACTGAATTGCATACTAGTACATGTATGATTTAAATTGTTAAATGTGTCTTAATTTGAGTACATTTATTAACATAAATTGTTTTCTTTTCAGCAATAGAAGATGTTGTAAATGTCACAGCTGATAATTGTTTTCCAAGTAAGTAAAGCATGGTACATATTAACCGTCAGATATATACCTGGATATGAAAGTGCCTCTCTTAAATTACATTGAAAAAGAAAAAGATAAAAAAAAATATTTTGAAAACGAGTAAAGATATTTCACATAATTAAAATCATTTGTCTAGGTACAAGTTACATATATATAAACTATATATATAAAGACAATCGACCATATTTATTGCACAAACACAAACACATTTACATTAAATGTTTATGGATATACAAATACATGTCTTTTATAAACTTGAATATGTACGCTTTTGTAACGCTTGTATGAAAGATCGTTCAGGGCTAACCTCAACATGACCGGAAGGAAACCATCCCATATCTAGTGTTTCCATGTTTTAAATTTATTGTCAATATTTATGGCTTAATATCCGGGTTGTTTGCGCATCTTTTTTTTACGTTATATAAATGAAGAGTTACGTTATGGTACATAAACGGTTGATCCCAATATTGGTAAAGCGTGCTTCATAGAGAGTTTCTTTGGTCAAACAATGGTCCCTGCAATTTATGTTTGTTTCGCATTTTGTATGTCATGTGAAGCGTTTTAAATAAATTATTTCTTTTCTTGTAAAAGAGGTTAGTTAAACATACTTGAATGATCACTTTGATGGTCGAACATCCAAAAATCTGACCGTAAGTTTTTTAGAAGCGATGTCGTCTGCAAACTACGATGTTACTAGGTTTGTATAAATTAATCTAATATACTTACAAGTTTTAGCTTTCTAAAAAGCTATGGACTGCTTCGCTACACCCTAATTCAAGGTAATATGTGTGCATGTGGTTGTTGAATTAGTATTGGAAATGTGGTATTTATAGATATTGATTGATATAAAATGGATGTACTTTAAAAGTGTGCGTTACATACCCATGTTTAAAAAAAAAATCTTTTTTAAAATAAAATCAATTATAAATAGACACGACTTTTGATGTGTGCCTTTTTGGAGGTGTGCCTTAAGTTAGATTGTCAGAAAAATACAGATAATACATTTTTGTAAACATTGTACTGATAGGAACATTGTTTAGCAAAGCAAATAGTGCAAATTGCAGAGTAACAAAGAAAATAAACACGTATTTAAAATAATTGATATTTCAATATTGAATTTGTCTGTAAAATGTATGCATAATAAAATGAACATGAATTAATAACAGTTGATTGGAACTGAAATACACATAGTTAATTTTCCGTCATTTGATGTCTTATCCTGGGCAAGAAAAGTCTGTATTTCCTTATCTCATTTAAGCCAATAGCTGTTGGTATATCTCAGCCTCATCATAACGCAACCAATCAGAATCTATACGTGATAAGTAATTTATTCAAGATGGCCTGTATTTTGACTAAACACTTTGAATTCGTCCTGTCAATGATGTTGGACTGATCTTCGTACATGTGTAGCGCGTGCAACACACACTTTTCGTTAATATGTCATTTAATACTAAGAAACGTAGAAAAAAAAATCATATATCTGTAATTAATCCTATTTTGCTGGACATTGAGAAAACGGAAACAGCGGCTTTTCATTTATTTATGTAAACTAAAGGAGAACAAAAGCAACGTTTTTCTTTATTTATACAGAAAATAAATGAATTATAGTATTTCAATGGCATACATCTTTACCATAATATGATATATGACAATTCTTTTATTTTATTTTCAGAATTTTGGAAGCCAAGTCCAAACCCGCCAGTTATTTGTCCGTCCTTGAATGCAATATTTCAGGATCCTTATAATTGTGCTTATCTATTCAAATGCGATTTGAATATTCCTGCGCGTGAAAGATGCCCAACAGGGATGCTCTTTGATAACTCAATTAAAGCTTGCAATCACAAAGATGCAGTTCCATGTTACTCAATGATCACGTGTCCAAGTCACATGGGTTTGTTTCCGCATCCAGAAACATGCAAAAAATTCTTGAATTGTTTCGACAATATTCCATATGTGCAAAAGTGTCCACGTGACCTGTATTTTAACAATGAAACCAAAATCTGCGAAGAAGAGTATAAAGTTAATTGCATATTTCACTGAGATTCAGAAGTAGAATAACGTCCGTTAAATGACCTTTCAAAGGATAATGTGTAACAAACTGAAGATATTGAAATCCTGAATATATGAAGTTTCAAATTTGCCTTGAACACCAAAAACTGAGTTAGTTTGGTGACTATTGTGGTAAATAGAAGAGAAATTTCAGAAAACTTTGTATGAGGAGAACATATGGTGAGATGTGGTCAGCCTAGTGCTAAATAAATTGTAGAATACCAATAGTTAATTATATGCAAAAGTATGAAAAAAACATCTGGAATTATATTAATGATATATGTAGCTTGTGGCTGCTCATAAGCATAAGGCAGAAATATGTTTTAACCATATCGCAAATGTTACGGTAATAATATTGCGTTGCATGACTGTTAAAAATTATCTCCCCTGAAGAGTGTCTGTAATCTTGAATTTGACGTTTTAATCCAATGCATATGGCTTTTTTTTTTATCTGTTCAAAATAGTTTTGCTTATCAACAAAATTTAGGTTTGTTTATCAGCAATTAGTAGTTATGTTTATCTGATAATCAGCGGTATGTTGCTTTCTTTATCAACAAGTTATATATTATAAGGAGATGTAGTATGTTCTACATCCAAACAAGTTAAACAACCATCAAACAGAGTCCAAATATTATGCATTTAAGAACTAAAAAGTCATGGCACGGCCTTCATCCATGAGCCAAACCAATAATGTACAGTCAGTCATATTACTCCTCGACATGATATCATGAATACAGCATTTAATAATGATAAAAAAAAAAAAAAAAACGAAAAAAAAAAACGGGCTGAACAATAATAGATCTAAAACAAACAACCAGCACATGTATACAACAGTCAGCAATAAACAACAACCACTGAATATGTATAGCAATGCTATGATCCTTATTCCATTACTGAAAAAAACAAACTCTGAAAAAAACCCATCAATATTAGTAAAATAAAGTTTCGTCTTATTCCTAGCGATGTTAATCATACAGCAAACAAGATTGCATGATCATACTGAACATAATCAACTATAGACACTTGAATTATATGAAAATTACATACTTCGCCCTCTCAAGTATCAAAAAAGGTTTCTGTATATATACCCAGTGGCGGAAGGGGGGTCTGGGTGTTTGAATCCCCTTTTTGGCCGATCAATGCATTTGAATGGGGACATATAGTTGGAACCCCCCTTTTTAAAATTGCTGGATCCGCCCCTGTATACCCGCAAAGGAATAACAATTATAAATGCCATATTAAATGTACATTTTTATACTAGTAAACCTTGTATATATTGGCGTATCTACGACTTGAACTGGACTGGTCAATTTGATGGTAAATATTGACAATATTATTGCTCAGATAATTTGTTCCTCAATAAAATCAATGAATAACGGCTATAAAATCATTTTTTTTGTCACAATGACAGCTAGCTATCGTGATTTTTTATAGACAGGAAAGGCATCAATGACAAATCCCAAGTTTACACGGAAGTTACACATCGTTTAAGCAATCACTCGCATAGATAGATCACTTTCGGACAAACCAAATGACAGAAAGTATACATGTTAGACATGAATTATCTCCCTTTACATATGGAAAAAAAAAGAATTATCATAATATACTTAGATAGTCTCGATTACCCAGACGCATATTTAAATATAGCTCTACTTTGAAAAATAAAGCGGCTGTATGATCGAGACTAATACTTAGACAAAATAACATGAATTTTTACAGTATAATAAAAGCATTAAATTTTCGTAAATTCCATGTTTTTCGAATTGGTCCTTAGCGGGATGATATGAAAAGTTTATCACATGCTTTGATTATTATCACATGCCTTTCCATAACGTTATCGCACATGGCATGATTCCTGTGATACTCGGCAAATTCCGGAAAATACACCTCAATGGTACGTTTTCAGTGAAAAAATTTACAAATTATAGGGTACAAAAGAATTATTTGGATAATGGAGAGTATATTGTGTAAAATGAAAAAAAAAAAAACAAGATTTCATTTTCTGAACTTCTATTTGAGAACTTCGTAAAAGGATCCTTATTTTAATCTGTTATTTTTCTCCATTGTTGAAGCATATGATAAAAAGATCACAACATGGCATTTTTCATATCGCATGTATTATCATCCCTCGGTCAATTTCAGCCCTCGAGCCATGCGGCTCTTGTGCTGATATTGAACCTAGGGCTGATAATACATGCTATATGAAAAATGCCATGTACTAATCTGGTATTATCAGATCATTAAATATCAATGTTCGCATAAAATCTTTACTCTTAGAAGTCCAAAATATACTCAATGTACATGTATATGTTTTTCTTCGGTTTTGATGGGGTTCGTAGCTCCTTCTTTATAGTTTTCTATTATTTTGTTTTACGTTTTACCAATTAAGCCATTGTCATTTTGTTTTCGACCTAAGAGTTTGAATATGCATTTGGTAATGTAATACGAACCACACACATGTTTATCTCCCTTTTTCATCTTCGTCAATAGTCAAACATTTATTCTGTTGAATGGTCCCTAATTCGAAAAAAAATCCGATGTTATGATAAAAAAAAAATTATGAGTGACAATCAGGAAAGTGAAAATGGCACAAATGCAGTTATAATTTTAGATGTATAATTTCAAATTGTTTCGATTAATTATTGACGCATAATTAGAAACATGCTTGGTTGCTTTTAAGAAATAAAAACATTTTTATAGCGGTTTTTTTTCCAAATGAATAAGCATACACAAAGACATTCTTTACGTTATTAGCATAATTCATATGAATTGAAAAATACGAAAAGATACATTTTACTTAATCATCCAAAACATGATTTAAGAGATCAATCATACATCATACAAAATACAGATTAAAATAGTTCATCATAAACATACTTGGTTCATATGTACTTAGTTAAAAAGTATGAAGGAAAAGTATGTGCATATATAGAAAAAGTATAAAGAAAAAGGATGTGCATATATATATATAGAAAAAGTATGTGCATATATAGACAAAGTATGTGCTTCTATAGACAAGTATGTGCATATATAGAAATAAGTATGTGCATATATAGACAAGTATGTGCATATAACGAAATAAGTACAAATAAGGCAGCTATGGCGTTCCATACAGTTTAGTTTAATTTACAACGATGTTCCTAGATGTCACAGAAAGTCATTGTAGACTAACTTAGCCAAACCCTTATTCAGAAAACTAAAGTTTTATAGCTGACTATGCGGTGTAGGCTTTGTTCAATGTTGAAGGCCGTACGGTGACCTATAGTTGTTAATTTCTGTGTCATTTTGGTCTCTTGTGGACAGTTTTCTCATTGGCAATCATACCACATCTTCTTTTTTATATTGTCTCGCAATGAACACTTACATCTCCTGTTCTTATCAAAGTAATGAAGAATCGTATCTCAGTCAGATGATTCATTAGAAAATATGTACATTATTATATTGTTATGTGTTTCTTTATTCTACATTGGCTAGGGTAGTAGGGGGAGGGTTGGGATCTCACAAAATATGTTTTACCTCGCCGCATTTTTGCGCCTGTCCCAAGTTAGGAGCCTCGGGCCTTTGTAAGTTAATTTTAGTTCATTTATATATTTTGTATTTAATTAATTAAGTGTGACGTCCATTTTCACTGAACTAGTACACAATTTTATTTAGGGTCCAGCTGAGGACAATATCCGGGTGTGGGATTATCTCGCTGCGGTGAAGACGCATAAGTGGCCTCCGACTGTTTGCTCTTTTGTCGGGTTGTTGTCTTTTTGATATATTCCCATTTCCATTTCTATTTTTAAGATTGAAATCATCACGTTGAATCACATTTATCGTCGTCTTGTCTGCTTTGAGTTGTCGGAGGCTTGTTTGGTATTTTAAGTTGTCTGAATCTTCTTGAGTGCTTGAAGTTGTCATAGTTTTTCTGAGTGCTTTAAGATGTCGTAGTCTTCTTGAGTGTTTCGAGTTGTTGGATTCTACTAGAGTGTTTTGAGTTGTCTGAGTCTTCTTGAGTTTTTCAAGATGTCAGAGTCTTCTTGAGTGGTTTAAGTTGTCGGTGTCTTCTTGAGTGTTTTGAGTGAAATCTTTCTTTTGTTGGATTGCTGTCCAAACACGTTTTTCTTCATATATCACGAAACGTGTTTCTGTAATAATATTCATCAGATATCAGAGGGTATTAAAAAGATTACTTTCACAGTGAAATTTAGTAATTTTAGGGAGACCATCCAAAAAAAAAATAAGAGAACTTGGAAATGCAAGATTGTCTTCTTGTGGCATTTCAGTATGTTCTGGAGTTTTCTTTAAATGTTATTGAACAAGGCATTATATTGAGTCGAAGGTAAATTTATTTTACCTTTGTGATGCAAAAGTGAATAGGATTTCCATGCGAATAACACCTGTTATTGTGAAAAAGATACATTCGTTTAAAAGATACCATGAGCCTGGAATGTGAATGCTTTCTTTTTTTACGAAAACGAATTAATGCTAAGTAATTGTCTATTTGTCTTAAAATATTATTGTGAAGTGTTTTTCTAATTTAGTTATTTTCTTATCATATCTTGTTATTATTCGTGAACTTAAAAACTACTTAATTCTTTTGGATCATGCATTAACAATTTTAACCATCAATTAAGAGAATATCGTCACGTTGTTGGTTTAAATCGTGGATTATGGTGACATCTTAGGTTAATAAATGGATTCAGAAATGTGTCCGATATAAGCAAAATAAAACGACGGACGCAAAGTAATCAGATGGCAGCAGATAGAGATCGACACTATTTTAGTCCCAACTTTAATGCAGCATTTCGCCCCATTACAAATAACGACTTATACAGGGTATACAAACGATCGCACTACAGTTAAGACGAAAGCACCATGTTCGCAAATGCAACGATGAACAGTCACACATTATAGACTTCAAGGAAAGAGTTTAATTTCCAGTGACGCGGAAAGGAAATTTCAAAGATCAAACAAAGGTAAGAAAAATCACTAAATTATTCCGGTAAAATCTAATTAGATTTGGCGAATATAATTAGTGAAACTAATTAGTCAATTATATATTACTGTGACTGATTTAAGAAGAGCTGATGCTATAAAACAAGACACCACAGTTATTGAATAGACTGGTGTCATCATATTAAGACAGGCGCAGACATAAGACATGCTTAAAGTGTTATTTAGAGTCGGTATAAGCAATAAAATTACAAACATAAGCGCTGAAGAACTTATTAAACCGTCATCATGAATGCTCAAGACTTTACTTTGGAAAGCAAAAATGTAAAACGTTTTCTAACTTTAGTAAAGACACAGATTGGCCACCAAAATCTTCAATAAAAATGCAATCACGTTTAATATTTAAAAAAAACTGTACAAATTGCAAGAAAATCACTAGACATCTTTTTGTAAAGATATTAATGCTTAGAATAATGACATTAATTTTCGGGTCAAAATACTAACTAAAGATATATCGGAGGCCAAAATTTAAACTGAAACTGCATGGATATTGTGATAGATATGTGTTATCTTTGGTTGCACAGGCTTACTAGTAAATTGTTTACTGTTCTCTTTTAAAATAAAGCATATTAAAAAAAGAAAGTATAATTTGTAAAAATAAAAGCATAGGATTTTAAAAGTACTTATCCCCTGTTTAAATACACAAAAATAACATGAGGAGTTTCACAATTAAAGATGGAATTACTTATTCTAATTCTCAATTACAGTGTTCATCCACAGCGATTTATAGTGAGAGGTTTAGCTAGTATAAAACCAGATTGAATCCACCATTTATATTAAGACAAGGAAATGCCTGTATCAAGTAAGGAATTTAACAGTAGTTTTCCATTCGTATGATGTGTTTGAGTTTTTTATTTTGTCATTTGATAAAGGATTTCCCTTTTTGAATTTTCCATGGAGTTCGGTCTTTTTTGTTATTCTATTGTTTAAGTTCCCCTGTTTTCAGTTATTGTGATTTATTGAATTTCGAAATGTCTTCGGGATTGACATGATATTTTAACAAATCTTCTATTAGAATGAAATTCAAAACAGTGTGGCTGTGGCCATCGATTGACACATTAAATTCATCCATTGACTGGGACAATTTAGGTGAACGTTTGTTTGTAACGACCACTGCTCACTATGTACTTTTTAAAGACACTTAAACTATGGGGTCACCAAAGGTTCTCAACATCTTAATAAAGTAATTCGAAAAATTAATCAGAAATAACACGATGTTTGATTTATACCAATTATATAAATTAAAACATAAAGGTTATTCCTGATTAATTTTTCGAATTATTTTATAATTAAAGCCTTAAAAAACCTTTGGTGACCCCACAGTTTAAATGTCTATCGTAGGTACGTCGTTAACAGTGGTCGTTACAGACAAACGTTCACGTAAATTGTCACAGTCAATGGATGAATTTGATGTGTCAATCAATGGCCACAGCCACACTGTTTTGAATTTCATTCTATTTGATGTTTGTCTTTCCAGTAACTAAATAATCAATGACTTGTGTAAGGTCAATGACCTCTCTCATAAGTAACCCGTACTGTTTATCTTTCCGGAGAATCTTCAATAATTTTGGCAAACAGGAGAAACTGAGTGACTTCCGAATTAATAATGACTAAAATATTTTACTGATACAATTTCTTCTGTTGAAACTCATCTTAGCAAAATGAATAATAAAAAACCCAATGTAAACAACACTAAGATAAGAATTTCAGAAAATTGCCAAGCATTTGAATTTAAATAAAAACATGATAAGAGTCAAATTGACACACACCGATGTATAGTATGCCGGACTTATTTTCCTTTTTGGGACAAGTATGTTTGTCCGGCGCCAGAAATTATTATATATCCAAACTCGGTCTATAGTCACTGTGACGTTTCGAACATAATCTATGCATTACTGGTAAATTATTAAGGCAAGAAGAGAAAGTACAAATGTCTTAAAACCTTTGATAAATTATTTCAAAAGTACACAGGTTTGGTTTGGACGTTTGGTACTACCTATAGAAAAATTATTATAACGGCATAGCACATACTTTAATTATACGGTGATATTGTTTACCGAGTACATAAACTTAGATACAATCTTGGTAAACTTATTGAACATTTCAATAAACTTATTTTAAAAAGTTACAAAATTCAACACTGTAATTATATCTTTGAATATTATTTTCATCGGTATGAGTGTTAATTTTGTTATCAATAAATTAAAACCTACCTAAATTTTAATGTTATACACATATGTAAAAATATGGAGATGTGGTATGTTTGCGCCAATGAGACAACTACCCATCAAAGTTCAAATAGAGTGAGAGAAGTAATAATGGGGAACTGTACGGCCTTCAACAATAAGAAAAAAAAACCATACAGTATAGTTGGCTGTAAACGTCCTGACAAGAAAAAAATGAAATAATTCAATTGCGAAAACTAAGAGCCAGGACCCGTATGCATAAAACTACTTAAGTTTAGAAATCCATCGTAGTACCTGATTTACAACCAAAATTTGTTTAGGATTTGCAAATATCACAGACAAGAAGCAAGGACAACCACTGATATACAGGTTCGTGATATTGGACAGGTACAAAATGTATATAAAGGGTCGGGGACGTTTGTGCTTTTTAACCTGTTACACGAAAGGACATTTGCGCTCCAAACACTATGGGCATATGCCTTTTAATCTTTTAAGTTGTTTGGACGGTTGCGCTTTTTATATGACAGTTTACCCGTAATCGTACGGAAGCGTATTAGGGACATAGAAAAAATAAAATTGGCATTGAACTTTTTTTTCAAAGTCAAAATTTTGACTTTTCAAATCTCGAAATTTTGACTTTAACTTGAAATTTTGACTTTTAAAATCCCGAAATTTTGACTTTAAATTGAAATTTTGACTTTCTAAAGTCTTAAAATTTCTACTTTTTGAAAAGTCGAAATTTTGACTTTTTTGAAACTCGAAATTTCGAATTACAAAAAGTCGAAATTTCCACTTTAAACTCGAAATTTCGAGTTTTTTGAAACTCGAAATTTTGACTTATTTAAAACTCGAAATTTTGACTTATTCAAAACTCAAAATTTCGATTAATTTAAAACTCGAAATTTCAACTTATTTTAAACTCAAAATTTCGACTTTTTTAAAACTCGAAATTTCGACTTATTTTAAACCCGAAATTTCAACTTATTTTAAACTCAAAATTTCGACTTTTTGTAAACTCAAAATTTCGAATGTTGAAATCGCGAAATTTTGAATTTTTTTAAATAATTTTAAAACTTTGATGTTAGTATTCAAACACAGTTATTACAATTTTAGAAGGAGTAGACATGGACGCAAATTATTAAAGCGTCTTCCACACATTTTGTCAATTTATATTCAAAAATTTGTTTTGTTCTTAAATTAAGATATGGATCAGCATTTAATATTGAAGAAATCATTCGTAAAAAGAACATGCATGTTGACAGAATCCCCCCCCCCCCCCATATTTCATTTTTTAGTTTCCACGACACTGTCATAGGATCGTCAGATCTGAGGACATTTAGCATCACAGTTTCAAAGGCTTGTTTGGTATCCCAATAGCAAGTCACTGACTTTGCCTTGTTTAAACAAAATGCCATTCATATTCAGGACGACCAATGAGTTGCTCAGTTTTCTAGTTTTGGAAGTTTGCATTCTTATAACACAACTATTAACCCTTGTCTTTATATATTAGACTGTTGAATAAAAGTATATCGTAATATAGGTGTGTCGGAATAGCGGGGGTGTCTTGATACACATATCTGAAGTTCAGACTTGAAGTATGTATTCGAACGTGAAACATATTTTATTTATTCTTCGCCAAAACAAGATTTTCTATCTAAAATAACCTCTCTAACATGGTTTAGTTTATTAAAATATGCTTATGAAGTTTGTGATGTATATGACTCTCCGCCTTGCTGATATAAATGACTGTGAATGTGGTAATCGCAAACGTATAAATACTGAGGAAAAGTCGAAATTTTAAGTTTAAAGAAAGTTGAAATTTTGAGTTTAAAAGAAGTCGAAATTTCGAGTTTAAAAGAAGTCGAAATTTCGAGTTTAAAAGAAGTCGAAATTTCGAGTTTAAAAAAAGTCGAAATTTCGAGTTTAAAAAAAGTCGAAATTTCGAGTTTAAAAAAAGTAGAAATTTCGAGTTTAAAGTCGAAATATTGAGTTTAAAAGAAGTTGAAATTTCGAGTTAAGAAAAAGTCGAAATTTCGAGTTTGGAGAAGGCGAAATTTCGAGTTTAGAAAAAGTCGAAATTTCGAGTTTTAAAAGAGTTGAAATTTCAAGATTTTAGAAAGTCAAAATTTTAAGATAAGAAAAGTTAAAATTTCGAGTTAAAGTCGAAATTTTGAGATTTGAAATGCCAAAATTTTGACTTTGAAAAAAAATGTCACTACCAATTTTATTTTTTTTCTATGTCCCTAATACGCTTCCGTATAATCGTAACTAAATTTAATTTGGCTCGTTTAATTTTCTTAAAATGTTGACAAAGTATTTATACTTTGACCATTTGACAAAAATATTTTAAAAACATGAACCACACATTTTGTCTGAAAAAAATTCATTTGGGTATATAATAGTTTGGCGAACATTTTTTTTTATCATCGAGATCTTAATATTTCATAAACAATAGAACGTGTTGAAAACGTTCAGGCGATTTTATAGAGTTATCTCCATGTAGTGTTTTGTACCACATTAAATTAAGTAAAGCTGTTCACATATTCTTTGGCAGGTCCACTATACAAACCACAAAATCGGGAAAAAATATTCGGTAAACGATAGAGATTTGTTTTCTTGGATAGAATTTAAAAATCTGTGCCTTAAATTCTTAAAGCAGCTTGATACAATTCGTGTATTTTTATAAAAGGAAACTATCAGACTATATCATCATAGTTAAACTTTATTATCAATTTGTGATGACCGAAAGATAAGTGTTTAACTCAACTGCTGTTCATGTTGACTTTAAAGAAAGAAACATTGTTGTTATAAGACATTTACTTCCATCCGCCCTCTTGTAGTGTTGTCGTTTTTAGGTTTGACACAAGCATGATGGCGGAAGGTTTTAAGTACATAAATTGACACAGCATTATATAATGAGCAAAATCCATACTTATAATGAAATGAATGTTGAACAAAACAAATGACCTTATGTTGATCTTGCCAGAATGTATGAATGTTTATGGTATCTTTACATAGAATGTTGACTGCTCTCAGTTATTTTATCTTGGATAAAAGTTGGTGTTGAGGTCATAATATTGATACAAATTGTCAAATTGCATAATAAAATATCAAAATCTCGAGGTAAATATAAGAACGGAGCAAATTAAAAGCGACGTACCTAGCAAGAAAATATGTATTTGAACATCCAATACTTAAAATGAAGCTTTGGGCAAATAAAAATAAATAAAAATAAGACTATATTAAAAAAAAAAAATATTTTTGATATTAGAAAAAAAGATCTAAAATGATATTATGAAATATAAAAATTAGTATCCAATAAATCATAACAAATAAGGTTACACCATATAAAATCTGACCTTATAATTTCAAGGTGTTCGCTTGCTAAAAGGCATAAAATCTTTGACATGTAATGTTTATTCATATTATGTTACGATTCCGCAGTAAATAATGACAGATTTGTCTCCCGTTAAGTCAGATTTACACATTTATACTCTCGGTACATATATTTTATTTCACAATGTGCACATCTACCTGCATATACAGTAGTATAATGCGGTAATAACATTGTCTTCCCTCAAACATGACAAGAGTTGACAGTTACATATCAAGACAATCATTGTCACGCATAGTCAGACTATCTATTATTACTTACTAGGAGTATCTGTCATTCACCAAAAAAAATATATTGATCATTTTCTATATGTATTGGGATTTTACTAAATAATCAGGTAAAGATATTATTTAACTTTTTGTCATTTTTTGGTGATGGTTTTATATTAATATGCAGTCGCAGGGTAAAGATTTGAAATAAAGAAAAAATAAACATTTCGGAAAGCATTTTATTTTTAGATGTTTACATGCATTAATTAGACGATGCACTAAATATATATGCACGAGAACTCGGAAATTGCCTTTCTATCTGAGGTGACTTCTTTTTTAAATTGCGTTCCATTCTAATAATCTACACATATTGACGCTAAATAAGTTAGTCTTTTTAATTTGTTTCTTTGCGTTACGCGGTGAAAACATATCCGCAGTTGAAAACGAGTTCGAAATATTTCAATTTTTTTTTCGGTAAAAAAAGACGACATCTTATGTTACGCAATAAAACAAAAAAATATAAAAAGGCGTCTGACATTTGGTACGGCAGGTCGCTATCAAACAAATTAATTTCAAATGCTAATACTTGTCAACTTTATATACTGTTGTTACTTTTGTTTTAATACACGATTAAGACGTCAATGCCATATAGATGCAATTATGAACATCATGATATTCAAATTTTATGTTTATATTAATATTCTAATTTAGCTTAACCTTGCCAAATATATTTCATATCATTCGCTTGCGTCAGTAACGAATCGAAAATATATAATTTAAATTTGTCTTTGGTGAAATTGATACTCTTTATGACTTCATAAGAATATATGATGTTCGGTGCAAGCTAAGACTCCGTGCCGAAGACCGTACTTTGACCTATAATGGTTTACTTTTACAAATTGTGACTTGGATAGAGAGTTGTCTTATTGGCATTTATACCACATCTTCTTGTATCCATATAGCATGATGCCGATAACAGTTATAATTTTTTTTTATATAAAATTGTTCGTGTAATTGCATTTTATGAAGGTCTAGTTAGTGGTTCAACATTTTCTTATTTTTTACTTTGTTTTTGCCATTTCCTTATCTAATTCTGTAAATTAACATGTAAAATATTTTACTATTAAATTTATCTGTATTTGCACTATTTTTCAATTATGTACATCGTTTATTTCGTATAATTTCGTTCTGTTTCATTTTTAATTCCTTAACACCATCGAACTATGTATATATTTTGCTTTTTTTATTACCTAAAAATATTGCATTGTACATGTACATAATAAGTAACTGTAATGATTGCATTTTGTTTTATTTATAATTCTGAAAAGATAGTCTTTGCTCAATTTGTTTTAAATTTTTCAGTATGTTGAAAACCCTTCTTTTAACATTCAAATGTCTGTATTACGCAATAAATAACGAAAAGGATTAAAAATGTAAGGTAATGTTTTAAGATTAATTAATGTTAAATGTACATGTCTTATACGAGATTATTCATTTGTATAAGTATTGAAATTCGTAGACACTCATTCAGAAAAACCACACCGAACAACATGCTGTTTGTTTTCTTCAATTTGACTGATAACGTCCACCACAGGAAAATAATAACCTTTTTTAATACATTTTTTTGTATATACATAAACATGACATCATTAAGCGGTTACTGTAAATTCTTTTGGTATAATTTTTAGCTCAACTTGTCCATGTTTTTTTCTTCTTTAAGACACACTTTTGTGGTTCATTCACAAGGACGATTAATATACGCCATAGATAGAATATATATAATCTAAAATACCACAACCAATTTGTTCAGTATTTGATATTAGCCATTCACTCTTTCCTCCGTTTATTCGAATCGAATTTTTCCGTAACATATTACATTGTTCAATCTGTACGCTAGCTCTTGCTAGCTAACAAATGTTTCAAAACACCTTTTCTTAAGAATTCTTTCTGATAAATTATATTTCTAAATCGCACATGTCAATTATTGAATCAATTATTGAGATTGAAACTTTAACTAAATAATAATTTATTGGTTTTTGTCAAATTTTGACAAACTTTTATTGAAAATCATATGCCATTGCTTTAATTAAATGACCAGTGATTCCAGTTTTATTTGACGTAAAATTATATGGACGCTGAGTCTCTACAGAGAAGGGACAATTTGGAAAACTACGCTTGTCATTTTAAGCAACCTCATGTTTTAATTTACTTAACCTCTTTACAGAATACTGAGAAATTGATATATTAAATTTCTAAATTATAAATGGATGGATGTGACAACGAAAAATATAAATCTGTCAAAATTTGATATTTGGGTCAAAGTTAATTGATCTTTTCAAATCTATTTTAACGTATATAAAGAGATGAGCGCCTAATTCTAGTCGTAAATAATAATGACTGTATGTCGTTTTGACAGCCTTTAAACTGTCGTAACAAATTATAAAATGTATGTCTCAACCGATCTGTTATCTGACGAAAGGGGTAGTTAACAGACCTCTAACTTGTGCTTCAATTTTGCACTATGGGAATCAATTTGTATTAGACACTCGAACTCCCTATATAATATACTTGACAGTGTTTTGATGACCATAATAACGTACATAGCATTACAAAAAAAATTATAAAAAATCATAAAGATAAAAAAAGTGGGACTTTTGTGGAATTTAACGAGCATAACTATCCCCATTAGAAATGCTAGCAAATATTATTGTTATTCATACACACTAATTACACATTCATCTATTCGACCATAGAACAAGGAAGAGATTTGATTATACTATTTTTATATCATACTTGTAGTATATTTTGTGAAAGGTAAATGGATAAGCAATCAATGATTTATTGTTTGATGTTTTTTTCTCGTCATTATTTTTATGATCAGAAATATTCTGTATATAATTATGTGGCACTTGTAGCTGTAACAATATGAACATAAATATGTTGTATTGTACTCGACGCCTATACATGTCATTTTTATATTTTGACATTTGTAATATAACATGTTATAGTCAACATTAGGTAAACTTTACAAACAATACACCTTCTTAGCGAATAAATGTTTCATTTCATACCACACAAAGATGTTAAAAGTATTTTTTGTAGTGTAGCATGTTATTGTCAACATGAGGTAAATTTTACAAACACTACACCTTCTTGGCGAATAAAGGTTTCATACCACACAAAGATGTTATAAGTATTTTTTGTTTGATTGAGTGATTGAATACCGTTAAACGATAAATTTAGTATGTCGAAATCCAGATATCGTAACAAGACCTGCTACCACCATCCACGTCATGTGGTCTTTGGTAGAAACTTGTCTTATTACCAATACGTCTATTATTTATACTTATACATATAAATAAACTAATATATGTCATGTAAATACTAATCTTCAAGAATACGGTAATTTTACAGAAATATTGTACACACCATCTTGTAAACAATAAAGTACAAATGTAAGTTATCAACAACATGTTAGAATTATAAATTATTCGTAATTTGATATATACCTAAATATAAAAAGCTTTTGCCTTGAATCAAATATTACGTCCATGTAATTAATTCCTATTAATGCTATTGAAGTCCTTTGGACCAATAGATAGACGAGGAAAGGGACAGCCCTGTTGTATTACTATCCGTATATTTTCCCATCTACTATATGTAAGTTATACGGATGGTGATACCACAGGGTTGTCCATTTCTCCGACTATTATACACATGTAACTAATGTGTTCAAATGTATAATATTGAATAGCCATATCATCAATAGTGATAAAACTAAAACTATAGAAACGTCAAAAGAAAAAAAAACCCACTTAATTATTGATGATATATATTTTTTACTCCATGTTTACACTATTTTTTCAGTCTTCTGATAACAGTAGTGGTGTTTTATATTGTTTTAAAATATTTGTTGTTACTTTGCTCATGACGTTATTGATATAATATAAGTTTCTGAGAATATAAACCACGTCTATTCAAAGTGGGATCGTATGTTTTATCAATGTAATTTCTATCTCAAATTTGCATCTCTTGATCCGAGGACACAGTTATCGGCCTTTGATAAACGTTTACATTTTTTTTATACATCTAAAAATTTACTTCGTTATATTCTATGCTTGAAAAATGAAGGAATGAAATAACATGCTATAAAACTTTGGGTGATGAATGGTAAGGTAACTTTAAGAGTGCGATTTTTTATAATTTGAATTTATTTGTAAAATAAATGCACGTCGACACAACCATGTTCTTAGGCCAACTGGTACCTATTTATGTTTGTTTTTGTAACTGAAAGTAATAAAACATTTGTTGAGGTTTAGTGTAATCCCCGTTGACTTACACCTCGTACCTTGAACAACAGGCTGAAAAACGAAAAATGTACCATTCATCAATTATGTAATATCTAATTTGCATATTTTATTAATACCTTTTGTGTATAATTATGCAAGTTGTTCTTATTTATGCATTTACCGTACTTTAAGAAGTCATTTTGAATTATATAATAAAAAACTACATTCATTCGTGAATTTTATAAATTACAATATAAATTCACATTCACAAATCGGATTCAGAAACAACATTCTTGTGTTCTTGAAAGAATTTAACAAGGAAAAATGGCTTAGGATGGGTTCCCATATACAGTCTTCACAATAATATCCTGCTATCTTACTAAGTATTTGATGAAATATAATAAAAAAACCCAACACGTATCGATTGATTTAAACGTTAATTTACAATGTACGAAGTCATGTGTATCAGAATGTACCATTTTCTCGTAAATCAGATGTTAAAACTGTTAGTTATTTATAGTCCGAAGATCAATATAAATCGAAAGGCAAAAAACTTTCATTCAAAGATTTATTTGATAGGATAAAACGAAACACCTGTGTGATTGTCTGGATTCATCACCCTAAAACAAAACCGCACCTCTGGCAACGACCTCAATGCATATGAGTACGCTATTAATAGGTCAATACACATCATTGAGTCACTTTAGTGTACTGGAAACGGTATTTCTCCAACCGGTAGTTTACAGTCAGCATACATAAACATGATATTTTTTTTTCAATTGGTCAGCAAAAGTTGATAAAAAAGACATATTTTTGCAAAGTGACGTCCTAAAAATAAAAGCTTTTGTTTTCCTGTTGTATCGGCAGTATGAATAGCGGTAAATTTTCCAATATGAAGGCCTCTACAAGAAGAAGTTATGAATTTCATATAAGATACCAGTTTACAATTATATATACAGGATGACGTATATTTATAAACACTGTGCGGGACAAATTTGCCATTCCGGTATCGGCAAATCTGACTTTGTCGGTTTACAAGATATCCAAAAAAAAATTTGCCCAGTGATAGATTATTGAAAAATTAAAAAAATGCCATATGTCCCAACTTGTCACTGTTGTCACTCTTGTCACTGCAGCTGATTAAAAGTACATTTCCCATGGGAAATTTGATAATTCCCATGGGAATATTAGAATTTCCCATGGGAACATTGGAAGTTCCCATGGGAAAAATTACTTTTCCCATGGGAAGTTTAGAGTTCCCATAGGAACTTTAAAGTTCCCATGGGAAAAGATGAATACAAAAAGTTCCCATGGGAATTAATTCTTCCCATGGGAACAAATTTTCTTCCCATGGGAACAATTTTTCTTCCCATGGGAACAATATTTCTTCCCATGGGAACAAATCTTCTTCCCATGGGAACAATTTTTCTTCCCATGGGAACAATTTTTTTCACATAGGAACAATTTTTCTTCCCATGGGAACATACTATATTACAACATGTACAATACAAACATTATTTTCCATTTGAATTTTTTTCTTCAGAAAAATTACAATTTGTTGCAAATACTGGATATATATGAGAATAAAAGAGAATATACTTCTGCCTTAGCTGGATGGAAAGCTGTAGGGGATAACACATTTTTGGAACCTTGTAAAACATCTCAGAAAAGCAGATTTGTCTCCGGTACAAGTTTGCAATTCCGCTGAGTGCAAAAGTTGTTCACCTTAATTTTTGGAGTTAAGTCAAAATGAAGTTGATAACTTGGTTGGTATTGGTTCCCTGATATTTGTCCTAAAATTGTTTGGCTCTAGCACCACTGTTGAAAAAGTTATGCCCCTTTTTTCAACAATTTCCTTAGAGGAATAGTTGTTTTCCTCAAGGGAAATCAAATTTCCCTAAAGGAAAAAGATTTTTCCTCAAAGGGAAATTGTTTTTTCCTCAAGGGAAATTGTTTTTTCAAGAGAAAAAGATTATCTTCAAGACAACAAATTTCCTCTAATGAAATCATTGTTCTTCAAATTTCCTCTAAAGAAATTTCTGAACATCAAATTTCCCTTATTTGTTCTTGTTAAACATTTCTTCGCTATACCATGTATACAAACAGTATGAATATAATTATTACAAGACTGTATAGTTGATGCAAATGATATTCAAAACTTTCATAAATGTTTGACTCAACATTTTAATGACATTGAAAATTGATAAAGTCTGACTGTTTAGATCTAGGTATTGTTCATACTTTTTATAAAATTTAACTATGATTTATAACAAAAATTTGTAGCAAATGATTCTGTTTTCTTTGTAATTCATGTAATTGTTTCAATGCAATACATTAATAAGCAACCAATTTGAATGTCATACCATTTGTGGTGTTCTAAAGAATTTGTTTATATATTTGCAGATTAAATAATAAAATATACACTTTTCGTGTTATTTTAAATTAAAATTTTCTTCTGTTTCAGCTTGTGTACAGTTTTCAATCCACTACGTAAGAATTCAGTGAATACATTATTCCATTCACTTAACATTTTCCTTCAATTCTAAGAGAAAACATTTTTGCAAATTGTTCTTCAATGATCTTCTTCCGTATATTTGATATGAGGGAGCGATGTAAATGAGTGGATAAAACTGGTGTTCCTTTTTTCAACAACAAAATAGTATTTGTTCTGCATTCTCCTTTCTTTCGAATAATATATATAATATGTTGTTGCTTTTATGCAATAGTGTTTTTGTGTATCTATGATAGAACTCCATTTTGTTTATTGGCATTATCATGTGATAATGATGAAATTTCCTGTTTCTTTTTTGCAGGAAAGCACACATTCCAGTTCAAATTAATCCAATTATGCACTTTGTAAATAAATTTCAACTTTAAGTTTCCTCTTCAGTAATGACCTATTGATCGTGAAAACCAAGATGTCTGATCACCTATAAATACACAAAATAAACAAATAAAATGTTATAAATGGAGAGAGAAACAGCAATAAATGTTTTTCATATGTAGCTTTCTTTATTAAAATTCATTAAGTAAACTTGAACCTTGCGAAAAATAATTAGCTGTGATGTAGACTAGAAAGTATAAAACGCAAAATAAAGTAGTCGCGAAAAATTAGTTGATTTACATTAGTCCAGTCTGTGTTTGCAGGAAATTTACATCATAGGTTGCCATATTCCTATTGTGCCTGTCCAAAGTTCAGAGCCTGTAGTTTTTGTAAGTTTAGTCTGACACTAAAATTTAGTGGTTGTTGTTGTTGTTGTTTCATACCGGTTATATTTATTTTTTGTAATTTATTTTGTAATAAACTAGGCAATTAGTTTTACAGTTTGAACATGTTGGATTGTTTCAATTTTTCATCTTTGGGTCTTTTATAGCTGCCTACTTTGACTATAGGGTATGGATTTTCTCATTATTGAAGGTCGTCACAGGCCTACAATTGCTTTCTTAAAGCCATGATAGTTTTCATATTTAATATACCACATCTTTTAATTTTTATAGTAATCATGATTATCATCTTTCAAGTTCAACAACTTTAAAAAATAAATAAAAGTGGCCTTACCATTTAGGTTTAGTTTGCTTCTGCAAATTTTAAATTGCCTATCATTTCTGCTGTTTATAATTTCTCTGTATCTTCTATAGTTCTTGTCCTATACATAAAAGAGTAAAAGTTATTATTGAATGGCATCTTGCATCAATATTATTTTTTGCTGTTTAATGTACATGATGTATATTAATGTGTGTTTAATAAGAAGAGTGCACATGCTGAAATGTCTCGCCTTCTTTTACTAATCATTGATAATATGTTGATAGTCCTAAGTATAAAGCTTTATCACAACTGTCACATAAACTTAACATTAACCAAGATAAATAAATAAAGACTAATGAACCATGAGAATGAGGTCAGGCCTAAATTAAAATATTGTTTGTTTGCCCTTTTCCGACCCTATTTTTTGAAACAAGGTAGGTAGGTAGGTAAAATATTTTATTTTTCTTTCCCATAAAATAACTTGGCTCGGTACATTTTTTGTCATGGGTAGGCAGGTAGGTATAATATTTTATTTTATAGATACAATATCTGAATGATATCATTTTTGTCTGTATTTGCTCTTGTTTTAAGAATGATCGATTTTACTAATCTTTACTTTTATTAAAGTTTCTGAATAGTCCCAGGAAGTTATGAAAAAAATTTATCATGTATAATGTGAAGTTAATTTATATGCACTTCTATTTGTTTTTAAATATCAAAATATAGGGCTCGAGCATATTTTCAACAATTATATGCCTGGAACTTTTAAAGAGTTTTAACTTGCACTGATATTCTGTACTACGTACATGAACCTTGTACGCTTAACTTGACCGAAAGATTTATTAATATCATATATATCTCCCTAGCATGGTTTGTGAAACAGCTTTACTATGTGCAATCTATTAGGGGGTAGGACCTTTATCGGGACTTCGGGATTGGGTGTTTTTAAGCTCAGGATTTCAGGATTTCCAGGAATTGTTTTTTTTTTTAATTTTTGGGATGCAGAATTTAAATTTATTTAAATTCGGGAGCTCAGGATTTCATGTTTTAAAGCCCGGGATTTCAGGATCCGGACCCTCCAACCCCTATCTATAGTATGTGTCATTCCGACATTTTACCAATTTTATCAAAATTTGAACTGAAATTATCAGAGATGATATCTGTGAAATAAAAAAAAAATATTTGACTAGAATATAAAGCCACTGCCCAGCAGTGCATTTCCCACCATCGTCATCATGCAACAAGTTAAAAGAGCTAAAACTAAGCATTTATCTTACTTTATTTACAACCCTAGAGACTGAGTGTGTCCGGGTGTTATAAAAAAAAAGCTAAAAGACTTGAAACTCAAATGTCACATATTTTACATCGCATTTATAAATGGTCTGCAAGGAAAACTTGGCGATTTTACTGCCAATTATTCTCCAATTTACAGGACTTCGGTTCATTTCAGATATAAATAAAATGTCAAAGCTGGTAATAGGCAGCAATAACATAATCATCCGGATATACGAATCACTAAACGTCATCCTTATACATGTTATATAGGATACAACATCCGTTAACAAAATATTTTGTACACACGTTGATAATTTTGTATTGGACAAACTTTTTTGAATGAACCCTGCTCTTCAAGTATAAAGGGCAACGTTGGTTATACTTTCAACATCGACTTCAATCAAAAGCTTTGAATCTCTAAATGCAAGTGTTCATGCCAAACGCTGACGTGATACCAAATGGACTTAACCTTATACGGGGAAGATAAAACCTGTGGATTCCGGTAAAAAAGTTTTGAGCAGGAAATACAAATATAAGATTTTCGGGAGGAACAAAAAATAATTAAAACAAAATATTGCTGGTAAATACAAATAAAAGATTTTCAGTCGGAACGAATTTATAGAGTCGGTCGGTAAAGGGCAAACAAATAATATTTTAATTTAAGCCTCAATGTCAGATGAACCATGCCAGGCAGACATATACAGCTAACAAGGCTTCAATGCAACAATTATAGTTGACCTATTACTTATAGTTTAAGAAAAATAGACCAAATCACAAAAACACTGATCAATGAACCGTGAAAATGAGATCAAGGTCAAATAAAACCTGTGCCACTGACATATAGATCATAAAATATTTCTATACACCAAATACAGTTGACCTATGGCTTATAGTATTTAATAGATAAAGACCAAAACTCAAAAACTTAATTTTGACCACTGAACCATGAAAATGAGGTCAAGGTCAGTTGACATCATCCCACTAGACATGTTCACCTTACAATCATTTCATACAACAAATATAGTAGACCTATTGCATAAAGTATGAGAAAAACAGACCAAAACACAAAAACTTAACTATAACCACTGAACCATGAAAATTGTCATAAATAGCATAGACACCTCTTAGTTTTGAGAACAACATGCGTTAATTGTGCAAGTATAATCATTGATAAATCATGCACAAGATTGACTTTTTTTAAAAAGCCTATATATTGAAATTTTCTGAAAATATTGCATGCATTTATTAATATGACCAATTTCAAGAAATGCGCAAAGATGTGAGATGATTTATATAATTGTAATTTCAGGAATTTACAGTAAAGGCTTTCATCCCCACTGCATTTTGCACTTTTCCCACGTCAGGAGCCAGATTATGGCCTTTGTGACCTTTGTATGATTTTTATTTTATTTTCTTTTTTAATATCAAAGAGTTTAATATGACGTCCATTATCACTCAACTAGTATACATTAATGGCAAGCTAAAGCATGCCTCACAGGCAGGGATCCAGGAGGGTCTGAGGGTTGGACATGTTGGAACCCCCCTTTCTACATTGTTCTTTATTGGACGATCAATGCATTTGAATTTTAAAATTAACACCATTCGAACGTAAATATATTTCAAAATTAAGATGCTGCAATGTAAAATCCCAGTAGACAATGGTAGAGCTGGGAAGATGGTATAAGTCATTCCAAAAGAAGAAAGGACATGCAATCTGTGTTTAACTGCAATTGGCAATGAATTCCATTATTTATTTGAATGCAATTCTTTATTAGTTAAAAAATATCAGAAATCAGCATATTCCAGAGTACTATGTGAAATATCAGAATTAAGCAAAAATGAAAGGACTAACTGTCATTGACAAATATTAACTTATTATTTAAAAATGTGTCTATATTCATTTCAAAGTTAACTAAAATATTATAATGTTAAAATATTATAATATAAAGTAATTTTCCATATATTTTATTTCTAAGTTGTTTTATTTTTTTTTTTAATTGTATGTGATTGTATTTTGTAATTTACCTCTTGTTTCACATGTCAATGTGACGGAGTGTTTTTCAAATAAAGCATATTGTATTGTATTGTATTGAATGGGGACATGTAGTTGGACCCCCCCCCCCCCCCCATTTGTCTTTGGTTAGGAACCCCTTCTCGGGTTGTGGGATTTTCTCGTTGCATTGAAGACCCATTGGTGCCCTTTGGCTGCTATCTGCTCTTTGGTCTTTTGATACATTCCCCATTTACATTTCGATTTTATATTCAGTTCTATTATAGATGTTAGACTTCTTGTTGATTTGGTTTCACATTTCGGCTTCGTCAGAGGAAAGCGTTCCAGAAATAAAATAGCCTTGCAAGACGTAATAATTATTTGGACTAGATTTTCACCACCATCAACATTGTAAAGCTTGTCTCACTGTGGAATAAATGAGTTTGGCGCGTTTACAAAAATATAATTGTCTGTGCTGACAGGGGAGTGTGTGTGTGCATACCATTATTTAAATTTTCTAAACCTTCTTTTTCAATATTTTGTGCATTTCTTGGTAATATACTGTCAAATCTCGAGTGCTACTTTACAAAAACGATCAACTTACAAGTAATGTAGGGGAAGGAAACTAGCTAAAAAGACCAAAAATAAGCCACAACTAATGGGGTCTCATTTGGGGGTTCTGTTCACGGATCTCGCTTTATAGTTACTATTTATTTTTTTTAGATTCCCGCATCCCGCTTACACTATGTAAGTAAACAATTCTAATATTTTTGTAATTTCCTATGTCCCGCTAAACTTCATTTCCAGTTTTCACGGCACAATATTTTGACTATTAGTGACACTAACACTGTGGTATTTTCACGTGGGTATTTTACCAATAAGGCCATATATTTCGGTGTGTAGAAATACCGCAAAGGAATTCTTAAAGGCGCTGACTAAGAAGAAAGTTTTTGCATTAAGGACACTAAAACGATGTTTTAAGATCACAGAGAATATGGATATATAGGAGGATATGATTAAATACCTCATATCTGTAAAGTTAGGTATCAATAGATATTGTAATTTTGAAGTTAAATGACTTTTTAATCAACGCGTGCCACTCGGCACGTGACCAACGGCTTATTGCAAATTCAATAATCATCATGTTCAATCAACCTAATCCAATACACAATTGTCTTTTTATCGTTACTTATTGATTAATTAATGGTTGTTGTTGAATAAACTAAACGGTTTAGCGTGGTAAATTTTCAAGTTTATGAAAGAAAAATAAAAAAAAAATGAATTTTGTGTTTTAAAACTTTGCCTTTGTTATATTTTGTTTTTAAGGAAATTGCTATGCAAGCTTTTTTTTAAATTAAAGAACCCTATTTTGAGATACAAATTGAGACAAAAATGCTTTTGAGATTTCGTTTCCTTGTTAACAACACAAGAGTTTACATATATTATCATTATGCCTTGAATGAGTGACATATGCATGAGAGTATGTGGTGTCCGTGGGGTTCTTCAAAATCCGATTACAGAAGTAATGTCGAAAAACTCCAAGAGGTAAAATTATATTACGTTTTAAAAAGAGACTATAAATCATAACTGTCTCCTATGAACAATAACTTTAAAACTGATGTCAATGCTTTTTTTTAACAATTCATCTTTATTTCAACAATTGAAGATGAATACCATTTTATTTTATAATGTAATAAGCATCGTGATGTAAGAAATATAATTTACAATGTGCAGGCGCGAATCTAGAGCTTGAAGCGGAGGTTTGGGGGAGGGGGTACGTGATAAATGTTTAGAATACTAGAGAAGTTTTCTTGTTATATAAAACCATATGTTTTTCAATAAATGGCAAACTTTTTGTTCATCCGGCATATGGTTACTCTAAATAAACTTTTGATTAGTTTAATTATTTGATTACAGATCGTATCTACCCGTTTTGCAATTGCTGTATCACCCTAAATGAGGCTAATAAAGATATGTATAATAAAATATAGAGGTAGCAGTCTTGGATTGTCTTAATTAAATCCTTTGATCCTCTAATTATCAAGTTACCCTCTGGCCAATGTAATTATGACTTGTGTATATTTAAAGAAGTTACTTATATATCTTTATTCTCATAAAGCAAATGCATTACATCGGTACAGAGATAACAAATACAACAATAAATATTTACGATATGTACAAAACAAGCGAGAGAGGTTACAAAAGTTACAAGCCAGGAGTACAAGCACGGGCCGACAAACACAAGTATTTATATTTTCTATAAAAAAAAAACAAAGCTTCTTCGGAACTGGTTTTCTTGTACTTGACATAACTTCAGAGAATTTAACTGTATTTTGCCGTTTTGTAAAATATGCAGTTAAAAACTCTTTTCGTTTTTGATTGAAAAATTTGCATTCAAATATAAAATGATATTCGTCACCTATTTGTCGATTGTTACATAGACTGCAAAAGCGGTTTTCTCTGATTACGTTTTGCCATCTTCCTGTTTCAATCGGCAACTTAGTATTAGTCGTTTGAAATCGACAAAAAACAAAAGCGTCTTTGTATTTAAAATTTATACTATGTTAATTTATTTGTATATGTCTCTGTACCATTGTACTTTGGTTTATGAGAATAAAGATATATATATATATATTGAAGTCCAAAATATTAAAATATTTTCAATTTCAAGTTGTTTTTTTTTAATTTTTGTAGTTTATACCTTTTGACAAATTTTGAATGAGGGAATTCCAGTTCTGAATATATTGATATAGCAATCTCTGCTTTATGACAGTTTTTAACCATTCTTTATTAACAAAATTTTGTGACTCCCATATGTTTGAGAAACCACAATCTTGAAAGATTTTTTGTATAAACAAGATCCATTTTATCTGGTTATTATGTAGCGACAACGTGTCACCCTATTCAATATATATATATATAGTAAAGATAACATTAAAAAATATTTTAAGATTTTCAAGTGGTGTGGTTGGGTGTCATGTTGACAGGGGGGGGGGGGGGGGGGGGGGGGGGGGTTCACCTTAATTATGATTAAAACATGTTTTTTGTACTGCCTCTAATCAACAGAAACTAAAATCTCATTAAAAATGAAAAATCAGAATATATTTTAATATAAAATTTGTAGAACAGAAGTTAAGTATCCCATAAAACATAATGAATCATTATACATGCAGAACCCAAAGCAGCAAAGATATAGTCAATAGAATCTATTTGCATTTGCCTATGTTCTATCCTTATAAAACCTTGCTGTGAGGCATGGTCCCTGACATCAGAAAAATGAATGAAGTATTGGCAACTGGACGTTAAGCAACCAAATATAAATCCTCACTTTTCCGTGAATAGAAGTGTTCACAATTATTTGTCTTTTTAAAATTAAAAGGATTAAAATTCCCAAACTGAAAAGAGTTGAAAATACTTTATTACTTTAGAAGTAAAAATTATAACAGACAGAATAAATACGACAGAAACAAACAAATGGGAAAAAAATAAAGAACAATTTGAAATACCATATATACATGTTTAAACAGTTTACTAGCAGATTATGAACGGGTCAAGGTTGAGCGAACGTGAATTTCTACCTATTACACTAAAAAGGTGACAATCAATTTTTTGAGGCACGTGTCGAATACACATTAGATAACTTTCTAATATAAAAAGGTTTAATTGTAAAATTTAAAATAATGAATTTTTTACAAAGTCTATTTTTATATGCCATGTCCTTTGTAACAGTTGTATCATTCCATCAGGTCCTTAGTGCACATTTTTGTTCGTAGTGCACTAAGGAGGTCCTTTGCGGTATTACTACGACCCCATATATTTGAAGCTGTTCAAAATACTGTACATTATAGGTACGTGTATCAGATTAAACAATAATTGTCATATATATAAAAAGAATAAGTAATCTGGTATGAAATATGTCCACTGGAACGACCGTGCAAGTGCTATATATATATTATAGCCAGTCAAGGTCGTTAAAAACTTCCATTTGTTGTTGTCCACTGAAAATAAGCTCTTGAATACACGAATCCTCGTTTTATTAATGCCAAATTTATTTGTTAGTATTTCTTATTCTTTTTCTTATGATTTTATCATATTTTTTGTGTGAAATTTTCTGTGTGGTTGAACATGAAATTGCCTCCGATGCTACAAAGAAAATTTGTTTAATGTCAAATGTTGCAATATATGCTAAGTATTACACGTGGACAGGATGTTCCCCAAAAAATAAGTTATACACACCCCGAGGGTACACGCTAGTGTCATATGGAAAATTACTGGGTCACCTGTAAGATGGTAATCAGCCATGCAACTAATCAGGTTACTTAACTGACCATGTCACTTCAATTTAAAGTTTATCGGTAGATCAAAATGATAAATTCGTTTTAATTAAACATTTCAGATCTAAAGGATTTATCATTATAATGAAGTGAAATAATTAAACCATATCGTATTATTTTCAAAAGATTATTTATTTTCATTTTTTTTTTATCTAATCCGGGAAAGAATTGAAAACTGTATTTATAATTTTTAAATTTATTTTATAAAAAATCCGTGTAGGTCTCATGAAATGGAACCCACGCATTCCTACTTAAGATTTATAAAGGAGTAGGTTCAGTAAGACCCCTTTTCGGCCCCAAAATATAGCAGTTTTACCAAATTGTATAGTACTAGAACCGAACACCTGTTTTGGGATATATATACATATAGTTAATTTACCGTAAATAACTGCGAGAAAATGAATAATACACAAGTTGATAATTGTCTCTTCTCTGCTTATTAACTTGCATGCAATATTTTCTCTGATTTACTTGTGAGATCACCGACACTAATAATAATTACCTAAAAAAATAGGTGCTCCTTACTGGGAAGATCATATCGGATCCTATCAATTTATTGGTTCCATTCCCCCAATTAAATGAGTCTACACGTCTCCTTAGAAAAAATGCCTTGCAATGCGTCTGAACTACTAAGTACTTCCATATAATTTCGAAAACAGATAATAATCTATTTCACTGGATGAGATTGGGCTGACGGATTTTTAAATGGAAATGTATTAATTTTTATTTATAGCACAAGTTTTACAAGGCAAGATTATTCACCCTTTTCGCCCTACAAATCAAATGGTTGCCTCCTTACACCTACACGAGCTAAAACATATACATATGAACATTTGATATCATTTATTTTGTGTGACAACTCTTCACCAATGACCTGAGTGAAAGGTTGACATGGGCAGATCCAGAAATTTCCATTTTTTAAATTATTTTTTTTTTTTGGGGGGGGGGGGGGGACAGAGGGGGATGCTTGCTCCAGTCATGCTTCAGTGATTCCCTATATAATCAACAAAATATTTCACACCAAAAAGGGGGGGCGGGGCTTTCTCCTTAATAAGAAATCTCTGTTTTCAGGCATAGGCTATGAAAACGGCTAATGAGTTTTCAGATGCTTTACATTAAAATACATCATGTACATACATGTGACTGACATACACAATTATATATAAATGTAGAATCAAATCTTGATAAATGTATGTAGTTGAAATTGTTAGCTTTAAACATTAAAAAAATGAACTCCCAAAGTTTAAACACAATT